>NW_026109974.1:51723-189065 GCF_013377495.2 Cygnus atratus
TTTTTGAAGGATTTTGGGGTCTCTTGGAGAGATTTAGGAATTCCTGTGGGGATTTTGGGGTCTCTTTGAGGGATTTTGGGGCCTCTCGGAGGGATTTAGGAATCCCTGGGTGAATTTTGGGGCCTCTCGGAGGGATTTTGGGGCCTCTCGGAGGTATTTAGGAATCCCTGGGTGGATTTTGGGGCCTCTTTGAGGGATTTTGGGGCCTCTCGGAGGGATTTAGGAATTCCTGGGTGGATTTTGGGTCTCTTTGAGGGATTTTGGGGCCTCTCGGAGGGATTTAGGAATTCCTGGGTGAATTTTGGGGTCTCTTTGAGGGATTTTGGGGTCTTTTGAAGGATTTCGGGGTCTTTTGGAGGGATTTTGGATTTTCTTGGTGGGATTTAGGAATTCCTGGGGGGATTTTGGGGTCTTTTTGAAGGATTTTGGGGTCTCTTGGAGGGATTTTGGGGTCTCTCGGAGGGATTTAGGAATTCCTGGGTGGATTTTGGGGTCTCTTTGAGGGATTTTGGGGCCTCTCGGAGGGATTTAGGAATTCCTGGGTGGATTTTGGGGTCTCTTTGAGGGATTTTGGGGTCTCTTGGAGGGATTTAGAAATTCCTGGGTGGATTTTGGGGTCTCTTTGAGGGATTTTGGGGCCTCTCGGAGGGATTTAGAAATTCCTGGGTGGATTTTGGGGTCTCTTTGAGGGATTTTGGGGCCTCTCGGAGGGATTTTGGGGCCTCTCGGAGGGATTTAGGAATTCCTGGGTGAATTTTGGGGCCTCTCGGAGGGATTTTGGGGCCTCTCGGAGGGATTTAGGAATTCCTGGGTGGATTTTGGGGTCTCTTTGAGGGATTTTGGGGCCTCTCGGAGGGATTTAGGAATTCCTGGGTGGATTTTGGGGTCTCTTGGAGGGATTTTGGGGCCTCTCGGAGGGATTTAGGGATTCCTGGGTGGATTTTGGGGTCTCTTTGAGGGATTTTGGGGTCTCTTGGAGGGATTTAGGAATCCCTGGGTGAATTTTGGGGTCTCTTTGAGGGATTTTGGGGCCTCTCGGAGGGATTTAGGAATTCCTGGGTGGATTTTGGGGTCTCTTTGAGGGATTTTGGGGTCTCTTGGAGGGATTTAGGAATCCCTGGGTGGATTTTGGGGTCTCTTTGAGGGATTTTGGGGTCTCTTGGAGGGATTTAGGAATTCCTGGGTGGATTTTGGGGTCTCTTTGAGGGATTTTGGGGCCTCTCGGAGGGATTTAGGAATTCCTGGGTGGATTTTGGGGTCTCTTTGAGGGATTTTGGGGTCTCTTGGAGGGATTTAGGAATCCCTGGGTGGATTTTGGGGTCTCTTGGAGGGATTTTGGGGCCTCTCAGAGGGATTTAGGAATCCCTGGGTGAATTTTGGGGTCTCTTTGAGAGATTTTGGGGCCTTTCGGAGGGATTTAGGAATTCCTGGGTGGATTTTGGGGCCTCTTTGAGGGATTTTGGGGCCTCTTGGAGAGATTTAGAAATTCCTGGGTGAATTTTGGGGTCTCTTTGAGGGATTTTGGGGTCTCTTGGAGGGATTTAGAAATTCCTGGGTGGATTTTGGGGTCTCTTTGAGGGATTTTGGGGCCTCTCGGAGGGATTTAGGAATTCCTGGGTGAATTTTGGGGCCTCTCGGAGGGATTTTGGGGCCTCTCGGAGGTATTTAGGAATCCCTGGGTGGATTTTGGGGTCTCTTTGAGGGATTTTGGGGCCTCTCGGAGGGATTTAGGAATCCCTGGGTGGATTTTGGGGTCTCTTTGAGGGATTTTGGGGCCTCTCGGAGGGATTTAGGAATTCCTGGGTGGATTTTGGGGCCTCTTTGAGGGATTTTGGGGCCTCTTGGAGAGATTTAGAAATTCCTGGGTGAATTTTGGGGTCTCTTTGAGGGATTTTGGGGCCTCTCGGAGGGATTTAGAAATTCCTGGGTGGATTTTGGGGTCTCTTTGAGGGATTTTGGGGCCTCTCGGAGGGATTTAGGAATCCCTGGGTGGATTTTGGGGTCTCTTTGAGGGATTTTGGGGCCTCTCGGAGGGATTTAGGAATCCCTGGGTGAATTTTGGGGTCTCTTTGAGGGATTTTGGGGTCTCTTGGAGGGATTTAGGAATTCCTGGGTGGATTTTGGGGCCTCTTTGAGGGATTTTGGGGCCTCTTGGAGAGATTTAGAAATTCCTGGGTGAATTTTGGGGTCTCTTTGAGGGATTTTGGGGTCTCTTGGAGGGATTTAGAAATTCCTGGGTGGATTTTGGGGTCTCTTTGAGGGATTTTGGGGCCTCTCGGAGGGATTTAGGAATCCCTGGGTGGATTTTGGGGTCTCTTTGAGGGATTTTGGGGTCTCTTGGAGGGATTTAGAAATTCCTGGGTGGATTTTGGGGTCTCTTTGAGGGATTTTGGGGCCTCTCGGAGGGATTTAGGAATCCCTGGGTGAATTTTGGGGCCTCTCGGAGGGATTTTGGGGCCTCTCGGAGGTATTTAGGAATCCCTGGGTGGATTTTGGGGCCTCTTTGAGGGATTTTGGGGCCTCTCGGAGGGATTTAGGAATTCCTGGGTGGATTTTGGGGCCTCTCGGAGGGATTTTGGGGCCTCTCAGAGGGATTTAGGAATCCCTGGGTGGATTTTGGGGTCTCTTTGAGGGATTTTGGGGCCTCTCGGAGGGATTTAGGGATTCCTGGGTGGATTTTGGGGTCTCTTTGAGGGATTTTGGGGTCTCTTAGAGGGATTTAGGAATTCCTGGGTGAATTTTGGGGTCTCTTTGAGGGATTTTGGGGCCTCTCGGAGGGATTTAGGAATTCCTGGGTGGATTTTGGGGCCTCTAGGAGGGATTTAGGAATCCCTGGGTGGATTTTGGGGTCTCTTTGAGGGATTTTGGGGTCTCTCGGAGGGATTTAGGACTCTCTGGGTGAATTTTGGGGCCTCTTTGAGGGATTTTGGGGCCTCTCGGAGGGATTTAGGAATCCCTGGGTGGATTTTGGGGTCTCTTTGAGGGATTTTGGGGCCTCTCGGAGGGATTTAGGAATCCCTGGGTGAATTTTGGGGTCTCTTTGAGGGATTTTGGGGTCTCTTGGAGGGATTTAGGAATTCCTGGGTGGATTTTGGGGTCTCTTTGAGGGATTTTGGGGCCTCTCGGAGGGATTTAGGAATTCCTGGGTGGATTTTGGGGTCTCTTTGAGGGATTTTGGGGTCTCTTGGAGGGATTTAGGAATCCCTGGGTGAATTTTGGGGTCTCTTTGAGGGATTTTGGGGCCTCTCGGAGGGATTTAGGAATTCCTGGGTGGATTTTGGGGTCTCTTTGAGGGATTTTGGGGCCTCTCGGAGGGATTTAGGAATGCCTGGGTGGATTTTGGGGTCTCTTTGAGGGATTTTGGGGCCTCTCGGAGGGATTTAGGAATCCCTGGGTGAATTTTGGGGTCTCTTTGAGGGATTTTGGGGCCTCTCGGAGGGATTTAGGAATTCCTGGGTGGATTTTGGGGTCTCTTGGAGGGATTTTGGGGCCTCTCGGAGGGATTTAGGAATTCCTGGGTGGATTTTGGGGTCTCTTTGAGGGATTTTGGGGCCTGTCGGAGGGATTTAGGAATCCCTGGGTGAATTTTGGGGTCTCTTTGAGGGATTTTGGGGTCTCTCGGAGAGATTTAGGAATCCCTGGGTGGATTTTGGGGTCTCTTTGAGGGATTTTGGGGCCTCTCGGAGGGATTTAGGAATCCCTGGGCGGATTTTGGGGCCTCTTTGAGGGATTTTGGGGCCTCTCGGAGGGATTTACGAATCCCTGGGTGGACTTTGGGGGTCTTTTGAGGGACTTTAGGATCTCGCGGACCCCTTTTGGGACTCCCCGTCGCTCCTTTAAGACCCTCACCCTTCCCCGCACCCCTCCCAACCCCCCAAAAAAACCCCAAAACCCCCTTTTTTTTTTTTTTTTTTTTTTTTTTCCGGTACCCCCCCCAAGGTGGAATCCCCCACCCAAATGTCCCTGGAGCTGGTGGCCGAATCCCCCGCGCCCGGCCCCGAATCCCCCCGACCCCGCTGCGTCCGCTCGGGGTGCGACAACGCCCCCGTCCCCAGCTCCGACTGGGACAACGAGTACTGCAGCAGCGAGTGCGTCGTCAAGCACTGCCGGTAAGACCCCCCCCCCCCAAAAAAAAAAAAACCCAAATCCCCCTTTTTCACCCCAAAACGCCCCTCCCCGGGGTCCTCTCCACCTTATAAAAAAAAAAAAACAATCCTATAACCCGCCCCGTTGTGCCCCCCCAGGGACGTCTTCTTGGCCTGGCTGGCCGCCCGCAACGCCAGCACCAGCGTGGTTTTCGTCAAATGAGGGAGGATTCGCCCCAAAAACCTCCCCGCCCGCGACCCCAAAAGCCGAAGAACCCCCTCGGCCGCCTTTCGGGGTAATTTCCGCCCGTTTCGAGCCAAACCAAAAACCTCCGTTCTCCTCCTCCCCCCCCCCCACGCACGCCCCGAAACCCCGCCGCCAAAAGCCCCGAACCCCACACCCGGAAAGCCCGCCCCCCCCCCCCCCAAAAAATGATCGAAACCGGACGCTCCTTCAGCCCAAAGCCCCAAATCTATTAAAATTCGCCCCAAAAGCGTGCCCCCCTCCCCCGCCCTCCACTTTTCTTCACATGTTTTTGGGTTTCGAGATGATCCCGTCGGGGTAGTGCTGCTTGAACTGCGCCACCACATCGGGGTCGAGCAGGTGGATCCCGTCCAGCTGGTTCCCCAAGGTGATCCTGGGGCAAAAAGGGGCGTTTTTGGTTAAAAATCCTAAAAAAAAAAAAAGCACTTGAATGGGCGAAAAGTTTATAGGGTCGCCCACCAGTTGGGTTGGACGTTATGGGGTCGCCCGAAAAGCTCGATTTTGCGGGTGCCGGGGGAGAGGCGCTCGATCATCCCGTAAATCTCGTCGGGTTTATGACTCGTGGAGCGGACCTAAAAGGGGATTTGGGGTTAATTTATAGGATTTTGGGGGCTTTTGGGGGGTTTTTTTTCGGGTGTCTTTTTTTTTTTTGACTCGCCTCGGCCACGATGACGTCGCAGTCCAAGCCCCGGTTGAAGCCTTGGGGGTTTCCTTTCACCCCGACCTGGATGGGAATAAAAAATCGGGGGGGTTTTTATCGGGGTTTTGGGGTGGTTGGGGGCGTCTCGAGGGGATTTGGGGTCGTTTCGGGGGGATTCGGCGCCGTTTTAGGGGGATTTGGGGCGTCTCGAGGGGGTTCGGGGCCGTTTCAGGGGTTTCGCGGCGTCTCGAAGGGGTTTGGGGCCGTTTCGGGGGATTTAGGGCCGTTTTGGGGTCATTTGGGGGGATTTCTGGAGGTTCCGGGGTCGTCTCGAAGGGATTTGGGGGCATCCCAAAGGGGTTTGGGTCCGTTTTGGGGGGGGTTGGGTCCATTTTGGGGTCTTTCTGGCGTCGATTTTGGGGTATTTTTGGGGGTGTTTTGGGGGCCATTTTATTTTTTGGGGGGCTGTTTGGGGGATTTTGGGGCCATTTTGGGGTCTTTTGGGGCCATTTTGTTTTTTCGGGGGTCTTTTGGGGCCATTTTGGGTCTTTTGGGGCCATTTTGGGGTCTTCAGAGACCATTTTGTTTTCTTGGGTTACTTTGGGTTCATTTAGGGGTCCATTTTGCGGTCTTTAGGGGCCGTTTTGGGGTCTTTAGGGGCCATTTTTTTTCCCCTAGGTTATTTCGGGTCCATTTTGGGGTCTTTAGGGGCCATTTTGGGGTCTTTAGGGGCCATTTTGTTTTCTTGGGTTATTTCGGGTCCATTTTGGGGTCTTTAGGGGTCCATTTTTTTCCCCTAGGTTATTTCGGGTCCATTTTGGGGTCTTTAGGGGCCATTTTGGGGTCTTTAGGGGCCATTTTGGGGTCTTTAGGGGCCATTTTGTTTTCTTGGGTTATTTCGGGTCCATTTTGGGGTCTTTAGGGGTCCATTTTTTTCCCCTAGGTTATTTCGGGTCCATTTTGGGGTCTTTAGGGGCCATTTTGGGGTCTTTAGGGGCCATTTTGTTTTCTTGGGTTATTTCGGGTCCATTTTGGGGTCTTTAGGGGTCCATTTTTTTCCCCTAGGTTATTTCGGGTCCATTTTGGGGTCTTTAGGGGCCATTTTGGGGTCTTTAGGGGCCATTTTGGGGTCTTTAGGGGCCATTTTGGGGTCTTTAGGGGCCATTTTGTTTTCTTGGGTTACTTTGGGTTCATTTTGGGTCCATTTTGGGGTCTTTAGAGACCTTTTTTTCTTGAGGTCTTTAGGGGCCATTTTGGGGTCTTTAGGGGCCATTTTGGGGTCTTTAGGGACCACTTTTTTCCCCTAGGTTATTTAGGGGCCATTTCGGGTCCATTTAGGGGCCATTTTTGGATCTTTAGGGGCCATTTTCGGATCTTTTGGGGGCCATTTTTGGGTCTTTAGGGGTCCTTTTTTGGGTCTTTGGGGGCCATTCTTGGGTCTTTGGGGGCCTTTTTTTTTTCTTGAGGTTATTTCGGGTCCATTTTGGGGTCTTTAGGGGCCATTTTGGGGTCTTTAGGGGCCATTTTGGGGTCTTTAGGGGCCATTTTTTCTTGAGCTCTGTAGGGGCCGTTTTGGGGTCTTTAGGGGCCATTTTGGGGTCTTTAGGGACTTTTTTTTCTTGAGCTCTGTAGGGGCCGTTTTGGGGTCTTTAGGGGCCGTTTTGGGGTCTTTAGGGGCCGTTTTGGGGTCTTTAGGGGCCATTTTGGGGTCTTTAGGGGCCATTTTGGGGTCTTTAGGGGCCGTTTTTTTCTTGAGGTTATTTAGGGGCCATTTTGGGGTCTTTAGGGGCCATTTTTGGGGTCTTTAGGGGCCATTTTTTCTTGAGGTCTGTAGGGGCCGTTTTGGGGTCTTTAGGGGCCATTTTTGGGGTCTTTAGGGACCTTTTTTTCTTGAGGTCTGTAGGGGCCATTTTGGGGTCTTTAGGGGCCATTTTGGGGTCTTTAGGGACCGTTTTTTTCTTGAGGTTATTTAGGGGCCATTTTGGGGTCTTTAGGGGCCATTTTGGGGTCTTTAGGGGCCATTTTTTCTTGAGCTCTGTAGGGGCCGTTTTGGGGTCTTTAGGGGCCATTTTGGGGTCTTTAGAGACCTTTTTTTCTTGAGGTCTGTAGGGGCCGTTTTTGGGTCTTTAGGGGCCATTTTTGGGTCTTTAGGGGCCATTTTGGGGTCTTTAGGGACCGTTTTTTTCTTGAGGTTATTTAGGGGCCATTTTGGGGTCTTTAGGGGCCATTTTGGGGTCTTTAGGGGCCATTTTGGGGTCTTTAGGGGCCATTTTGGGGTCTTTAGGGGCCATTTTGGGGTCTTTAGAGACCTTTTTTTCTTGAGCTCTGTAGGGGCCGTTTTGGGGTCTTTAGGGGCCATTTTGGGGTCTTTAGGGGCCATTTTGGGGTCTTTAGGGGCCATTTTTTCTTGAGCTCTTTAGGGGTCCATTTTGGGGTCTTTAGGGGCCGTTTTGGGGTCTTTAGGGGCCGTTTTTGGGTCTTTAGAGACCTTTTTTTCTTGAGGTCTGTAGGGGCCGTTTTTGGGTCTTTAGGGACCATTTTTGGGTCTTTAGGGACTGTTTTTTTCTTGAGGTTATTTAGGGGCCATTTTGGGGTCTTTAGGGGCCATTTTTTCTTGAGCTCTGTAGGGGCCATTTTGGGGTCTTTAGGGGCCATTTTGGGGTCTTTAGGGGCCATTTTGGGGTCTTTAGGGGCCATTTTGGGGTCTTTAGAGACCTTTTTTTCTTGAGCTCTTTAGGGGTCCATTTTTGGGTCTTTAGGGGCCATTTTGGGGTCTTTAGGGACCGTTTTTTTCTTGAGGTTATTTAGGGGCCTTTTTGGGGTCTTTAGGGGCCATTTTGGGGTCTTTAGGGGCCATTTTGGGGTCTTTAGGGGCCATTTTGGGGTCTTTAGGGGCCATTTTGGGGTCTTTAGGGGCCTTTTTTTCTTGAGCTCTGTAGGGGCCGTTTTGGGGTCTTTAGGGGCCATTTTGGGGTCTTTAGGGGCCATTTTGGGGTCTTTAGGGGCCATTTTGGGGTCTTTAGGGGCCATTTTGGGGTCTTTAGGGACCGTTTTTTTCTTGAGGTTATTTAGGGGCCATTTTGGGGTCTTTAGGGGCCATTTTGGGGTCTTTAGGGGCCATTTTGGGGTCTTTAGGGACCACTTTTTTCCCCTAGGTTATTTAGGGGCCATTTCGGGTCCATTTAGGGGCCATTTTTGGATCTTTAGGGGCCATTTTCGGATCTTTTGGGGGCCATTTTTGGGTCTTTAGGGGTCCTTTTTTGGGTCTTTGGGGGCCATTCTTGGGTCTTTGGGGGCCTTTTTTTTTTCTTGAGGTTATTTCGGGTCCATTTTGGGGTCTTTAGGGGCCATTTTGGGGTCTTTAGGGGCCATTTTGGGGTCTTTAGGGGCCATTTTGGGGTCTTTAGGGGCCATTTTGGGGTCTTTAGGGGCCATTTTGGGGTCTTTAGGGGCCGTTTTTTTCTTGAGGTTATTTAGGGGCCATTTTGGGGTCTTTAGGGGCCATTTTTGGGGTCTTTAGGGGCCATTTTTTCTTGAGGTCTGTAGGGGCCGTTTTGGGGTCTTTAGGGGCCATTTTTGGGGTCTTTAGGGACCTTTTTTTCTTGAGGTCTGTAGGGGCCATTTTGGGGTCTTTAGGGGCCATTTTGGGGTCTTTAGGGACCGTTTTTTTCTTGAGGTTATTTAGGGGCCATTTTGGGGTCTTTAGGGGCCATTTTGGGGTCTTTAGGGGCCATTTTTTCTTGAGCTCTGTAGGGGCCGTTTTGGGGTCTTTAGGGGCCATTTTGGGGTCTTTAGAGACCTTTTTTTCTTGAGGTCTGTAGGGGCCGTTTTTGGGTCTTTAGGGGCCATTTTTGGGTCTTTAGGGGCCATTTTGGGGTCTTTAGGGACCGTTTTTTTCTTGAGGTTATTTAGGGGCCATTTTGGGGTCTTTAGGGGCCATTTTGGGGTCTTTAGGGGCCATTTTGGGGTCTTTAGGGGCCATTTTGGGGTCTTTAGGGGCCATTTTGGGGTCTTTAGAGACCTTTTTTTCTTGAGCTCTGTAGGGGCCGTTTTGGGGTCTTTAGGGGCCATTTTGGGGTCTTTAGGGGCCATTTTGGGGTCTTTAGGGGCCATTTTTTCTTGAGCTCTTTAGGGGTCCATTTTGGGGTCTTTAGGGGCCGTTTTGGGGTCTTTAGGGGCCGTTTTTGGGTCTTTAGAGACCTTTTTTTCTTGAGGTCTGTAGGGGCCGTTTTTGGGTCTTTAGGGACCATTTTTGGGTCTTTAGGGACTGTTTTTTTCTTGAGGTTATTTAGGGGCCATTTTGGGGTCTTTAGGGGCCATTTTTTCTTGAGCTCTGTAGGGGCCATTTTGGGGTCTTTAGGGGCCATTTTGGGGTCTTTAGGGGCCATTTTGGGGTCTTTAGGGGCCATTTTGGGGTCTTTAGAGACCTTTTTTTCTTGAGCTCTTTAGGGGTCCATTTTTGGGTCTTTAGGGGCCATTTTGGGGTCTTTAGGGACCGTTTTTTTCTTGAGGTTATTTAGGGGCCTTTTTGGGGTCTTTAGGGGCCATTTTGGGGTCTTTAGGGGCCATTTTGGGGTCTTTAGGGGCCATTTTGGGGTCTTTAGGGGCCATTTTGGGGTCTTTAGGGGCCTTTTTTTCTTGAGCTCTGTAGGGGCCGTTTTGGGGTCTTTAGGGGCCATTTTGGGGTCTTTAGGGGCCATTTTGGGGTCTTTAGGGGCCATTTTGGGGTCTTTAGGGGCCATTTTGGGGTCTTTAGGGACCGTTTTTTTCTTGAGGTTATTTAGGGGCCATTTTGGGGTCTTTAGGGGCCATTTTGGGGTCTTTAGGGGCCATTTTGGGGTCTTTAGGGACCACTTTTTTCCCCTAGGTTATTTAGGGGCCATTTCGGGTCCATTTAGGGGCCATTTTTGGATCTTTAGGGGCCATTTTCGGATCTTTTGGGGGCCATTTTTGGGTCTTTAGGGGTCCTTTTTTGGGTCTTTGGGGGCCATTCTTGGGTCTTTGGGGGCCTTTTTTTTTTCTTGAGGTTATTTCGGGTCCATTTTGGGGTCTTTAGGGGCCATTTTGGGGTCTTTAGGGGCCATTTTGGGGTCTTTAGGGGCCATTTTGGGGTCTTTAGGGGCCATTTTGGGGTCTTTAGGGGCCATTTTGGGGTCTTTAGGGGCCGTTTTTTTCTTGAGGTTATTTAGGGGCCATTTTGGGGTCTTTAGGGGCCATTTTTGGGGTCTTTAGGGGCCATTTTTTCTTGAGGTCTGTAGGGGCCGTTTTGGGGTCTTTAGGGGCCATTTTTGGGGTCTTTAGGGACCTTTTTTTCTTGAGGTCTGTAGGGGCCATTTTGGGGTCTTTAGGGGCCATTTTGGGGTCTTTAGGGACCGTTTTTTTCTTGAGGTTATTTAGGGGCCATTTTGGGGTCTTTAGGGGCCATTTTGGGGTCTTTAGGGGCCATTTTTTCTTGAGCTCTGTAGGGGCCGTTTTGGGGTCTTTAGGGGCCATTTTGGGGTCTTTAGAGACCTTTTTTTCTTGAGGTCTGTAGGGGCCGTTTTTGGGTCTTTAGGGGCCATTTTTGGGTCTTTAGGGGCCATTTTGGGGTCTTTAGGGACCGTTTTTTTTCTTGAGGTTATTTAGGGGCCATTTTGGGGTCTTTAGGGGCCATTTTGGGGTCTTTAGGGGCCATTTTGGGGTCTTTAGGGGCCATTTTGGGGTCTTTAGGGGCCATTTTGGGGTCTTTAGAGACCTTTTTTTCTTGAGCTCTGTAGGGGCCGTTTTGGGGTCTTTAGGGGCCATTTTGGGGTCTTTAGGGGCCATTTTGGGGTCTTTAGGGGCCATTTTTTCTTGAGCTCTTTAGGGGTCCATTTTGGGGTCTTTAGGGGCCGTTTTGGGGTCTTTAGGGGCCGTTTTTGGGTCTTTAGAGACCTTTTTTTCTTGAGGTCTGTAGGGGCCGTTTTTGGGTCTTTAGGGACCATTTTTGGGTCTTTAGGGACTGTTTTTTTCTTGAGGTTATTTAGGGGCCATTTTGGGGTCTTTAGGGGCCATTTTGGGGTCTTTAGGGGCCATTTTGGGGTCTTTAGAGACCTTTTTTCCTTGAGCTCTCTAGGGGCCGTTTTTGGGTCTCTGGGGGCCGTTTTTGGGTCTCTGGGGGCCATTTTTGGGTCTCTAGGGCCCGTTCTGGGGTCTCTAGGGCCCGTTCTGGGGTCTCTAGGGCCCGTTTTTTCCCCGAGGTTATTTCGGGGCCGTTTCGGGGCGTTTTGGGGGCCGCCTACCAGGCAGTGCTCCTTGCCGTGGTTGAGCCAGTGGCCGGTGCGGCCGGTGCGGATGATGCGCTGCAGCTGGTTGGTCTTCACCCAGATGATCTCGTCCACCCGCTCGTACCTGGGGTGGGCGGGGCCAAGGAGGGCGTGGTCACGGGGGGGCGGGGCCTAACGGGGCGTGGTCACGGGGGAGCCCCGCCCACCTTGCCCCGATCTGCTCACCCCCAGAGGTTGAGGCACTCGCGGCCCAGCTCCATGGCCCTGCAGAGAGGGGGCGGTGAGGGGCCGCCGTGGAGGTCAACCGTGGAGGACCTCCAGGAGGGCCTCCAGGAGGTCCAATCAGGGAGGCCAATCGAGGAGGACCTCCAAGATGACCTCCAGGAGGTCCAATCAGGGAGGTCAATCGAGGAGGACCTCCAGGAGGGCCTCCAGGAGGTCCAATCAAGGAGGTCAATCGAGGAGGACCTCCAAGATGACCTCCAGGAGGTCCAATCAGGGAGGCCAATCGAGGAGGACCTCCAGGAGGACCTCCAGGAGGTCCAATCAAGGAGGTCAATCGAGGAGGACCTCCAAGATGACCTCCAGGAGGTCCAATCAGGGAGGCCAATCGAGGAGGACCTCCAGGAGGACCTCCAGGAGGTCCAATCAAGGAGGTCAATCGAGGAGGACCTCCAGGAGGACCTCCAGGAGGTCCAATCAGGGAGGTCAATCAAGGAGGACCTCCAGGAGGGCCTCCAGGAGGTCCAATCAGGGAGGCCAATCAAGGAGGACCTCCAGGAGGCCCAACCAAGGAGGTCAATCGAGGAGGAACTCCAGGAGAACCTCCAGGAGGCCAATCAAAGACGACCTCCAAGATGACCTCCAGGAGGTCCAAATAAGGAGGTCAATCAAGGAGGACCTCCAGGAGGACCTCCGGGAGGTCCAAAGGAGGAGGCCAATCAAGGAGGACTTCCAGGAGGCCCAACTAAAGACCTCCAGGAGGCCCAACCAAGGAGGTCAATCGAGGAGGACCTCCAGGAGGCCCAAACATGGAGGCCAACGAAGGAGGAACTCCAGGAGAACCTCCAGGAGGCCAACCAAGGAGGACCTCCAAGAGGCCAATCAAGGAGGACCTTCAGCACGACCTCCAAGAGGTCCAACCAAGGAGGACCTCCAGGAGAACCTCCAAGAGGCCCAATCCAGGACGACCTCCAAGAGGCCACTCAAGGAGGACCTCCAAGAGGTCCAACCAAGGAGGACCTCCAGGAGGACCTCCGAGAGGTCCAACCAAGGAGGATCTCCAAGAGAACCTCCAAGAGGTCCAACCAAGGAGGACCTCCAGGAGAACCTCCAAGAGCTCCAACCAAGGAGGACCTCCAGGAGAACCTCCAAGAGCTCCAACCAAGGAGGACCTCCAAGGGGGACCTCCAGGAGGCCCACCCAAGCAGGACCTCCACAGCGGCCCCCCCACTCACCGCCCGGTGACCCAGAGGAAGAGGAAGCCCTCGTCCTGGAGGACGGGGATGTTGAGGCGCCGCATCTCGTCGTCGGTCAGCGTGCCGTAGGGCAGCTCCATGTGGATGTCCCACGGCGGGTCGGCCATCACCACCGCGAACTTGCCCAGGATGCTGACGTCCAGGTAGCGGATGTCGCAGCAGATCCACTGCCGGCGGGAGACCGAGACACCGCGATGGAGGTCAGCCACCGTGGTCGGTCCCACTTGGGGCGAGGAACGTCCCCATGGAGGGCCACCAGCATCTTAGGTTCTACGTGGGGCGAGGAACGTCCCCATGGAGGGCCACCAGAAAATGGTAGATCCAGTTTTGGGTGAAGAACACCCTAATGGAGGGCCACCAGCATCTTAGGTTCTACTTGGGGTGAGGAACGTCCCCATGGGGGGCCACCAACATCGTAGGTTCTACGTGGGGCAAGGAACGTCCCCATGGAGGGCCACCAGCATCTTAGGTTCTACGTGGGGCGAGGAACGTCCCCATGGAGGGCCACCAGAAAATGGTAGATCCAGTTTTGGGTGAAGAACACCCTAATGGAGGGCCACCAGCATCTTAGGTTCTACGTGGGGCGAGGAACGTCCCCATGGAGGGCCACCAACATCTTAGGTTCTACGTGGGGCGAGGAACGTCCCCATGGAGGGCCACCAGCATCTTAGGTTCTACGTGGGGCGAGGAACGTCCCCATGGAGGGCCACCAGCATCTTAGGTTCTACGTGGGGCGAGGAACGTCCCCATGGAGGGCCACCAGCATCTTAGGTTCTACGTGGGGCGAGGAACGTCCCCATGGAGGGCCACCAGAAAATGGTAGATCCAGTTTTGGGTGAAGAACACCCTAATGGAGGGCCACCAGCATCTTAGGTTCTACGTGGGGCGAGGAACGTCCCCATGGAGGGCCACCAGCATCTTAGGTTCTACGTGGGGCGAGGAACGTCCCCATGGAGGGCCACCACCATCTTAGGTTCTACTTGGGGCGAGGAACGTCCCCATGGAGGGCCACCAGCATCTTAGGTTCTACGTGGGGCGAGGAACGTCCCCATGGAGGGCCACCACCATCGTGGTAGCTCCAACTTAGGATGAAGAATGTCCTAATGGAGGTCTACCACCATCATAGCTCCTACTTTTGGGGTGAAGAACATCCCCATGGAGGTCTACCACCATCATAGCTCCTACTTTTGGGGTGAAGAACACCCTAATGGAGGTCCACCACCATCATAGCTGCAACTTGGGATGAAGATACATCCCGATGGGGGTCCACCATCATCTTAGGTTCTACCAGGGATGAAGACCATCCCGATGGAGGTCTACCACCATCATAGTTCCTACTTTTGGGGTGAAGAACATCCCCATGGAGGTCCACCACCATCATAGCTCCAACTTGGGATGAAGATACATCCCGATGGAGGCCCACCATCATCTTAGGTTCTACCAGGGATGAAGACCATCCCGATGGAGGTCTACCACCATCATAGTTCCTACTTTTGGGGTGAAGAACATCCCGATGGAGGTCCACCACCATCATAGCTCCAACTTGGGATGAAGATACATCCCGATGGAGGTCTACCACCATCATAGCTCCAACTTGGGATGAAGATACATCCCGATGGAGGTCCACCACCATCATCAGAGCTCCTCTTTCAGGGTGAAGAACATCCCCATGGAGGTCCACCACCATCATAGCTCCAACTTGGGATGAAGATACATCCCCATGGAGGTCCACCACCATCATAGCTGCAACTTGGGATGAAGATACATCCCGATGGAGGTCTACCACCATCATAGCTCCAACTTGGGATGAAGATACATCCCGATGGAGGCCCACCACCACCGTAGCTCCTCTTTAGGGTGACGGAACACCCCCCGTGGAGGTCCGCCACCCCAACGGTCGCTCCTACCTGGGGCGGGAAGAGTCGGTCAGCGCCGGCGTCGGGCTGGGGCCGGGCGAGCTCCTGGCCGTGGTCGCGGCCTGGAGGCGCGGTGGCCTCGCCGGTGGCCTCGGCGCAGGCGTCGATCTCGTAGTGGACGTACTTGCAGGTGTCCATGTGGAAGCAGGTGTTGAGGAAGGAGCAGTCCCCCAGGGACTCGTCCGTGTGCTTGTTGATGATCCTCCTGGTGGCCCGCCAGAAGGTGACACACCACGATGGACGTTTCGGGGCGAAAAGCGAGGCTTTCGGGGGCTTTTCCCCTCACCGGAAGTGGAGCTTGCGGCACGGCCGCTCGGCGCCGGTGGCCTTGACGCACTCCTCCTTGGTGCCGTGGTCGCAGAACTCCTGCACCTGCGCCCGGCCCCGCGAGCGGAACTTCTCCACGATGGACTGCTCCTTGGCCGTGGTGGTGTTGAGGAGCTCCAGGATCTCCTGGCTCACCTGGAAGGGGACAAGAGGCGCCTCGGTGGCATCTCGAGGGGCTTCTGGGGGCGCGGAGGGGTTCCTCCAGGTTTTTTTTGGGGGTTCAGCGCGGCTTGGTGGGACCAGGAGGACCTCAAACCTTCGGGGACGCGAAGATGTTCCTCAAGATTTTGGGGCGAAAGCAACTTTTCTTGGTGGAACCATGAAAAACTCAACGCTTCTGGGGACGAGGAGATGTCCCTCAAGGTTTCTGGGGTGGAACCATCTTGGTGGGACCAGGAGAACCTCAACTCCTTTGGGGACATGAAGATGTTCCTCGAGATTTTGGGGGTGAAACCATCTTGAGAACCTCAACCCTTGTAGAGATCTGATGTCCCTCAAGACTTTTGGGGTGAACCCAACTCCTCCTTCGATATTTTCTTGGTAGAACCTCAAGAACCTCAACCTTGTAGGTGCCACCAAGACGTCCCTCAACCCTTTTAGGTTCAACCCAACTCTTCCTTTGAGTTTTTCATGGTAGAACCTCAAGAACCTCAACCTTGTAGGTGCCACCAAGACGTCCCTCAACCCTTTTAGGTTCAACCCAGCTCTTCCTTCGATATTTTCTTGGTAGAACCTCAAGAACCTCAACCTTGTAGGTGCCACCAAGCTGTCCCTCAAGACTTTTGGGGTGAAACCATCTTGAGAACCTCAACCCTTGTAGAGATCTGATGTCCCTCAAGACTTTTAGGTTCAACCCAACTCTTCCTTTGAGTTTTTCATGGTAGAACCTCAAGAACCTCAACCTTGTAGGTGCCACCAAGACGTCCCTCAACCCTTTTAGGTTCAACCCAACTCTTTCTTCAACTTTTTCTTGGTAGAACCTCAAGAACCTCAACCTTGTAGGTGCCACCAAGACGTCCCTCAACCCTTTTAAGTTCAACCCAACTCTTTCTTCAACTTTTTCTTGGTAGAACCTCAAGAACCTCAACCTTTTAGGTGCCACCAAGACGTTCCTCAAGACTTTTGGGGTGAAACCATCTTGAGAACCTCAACCCTTGTAGAGATCTAATGTCCCTCAAGACTTTTAGGTTCAACCCAACTCTTTCTTCAACTTTTTCTTGGTAGAACCTCAAGAACCTCAACCTTGTAGGTGCCACCAAGACGTTCCTCAAGACTTTTGGGGTAAAACCATCGTGAGTACCTCAAAACTTTTAGCAATACGAAGAGGTCCCTCAAGACTTTTGGGTTCTTTGGGTTGAACCCAACTCGTCCTTCGATATTTTCTTGGTAGAACCTCAAGAACCTCAACCTTGTAGGTGCCACCAAGACGTCCCTCAACCCTTTTAGGTTGAACCCAACTCTTTCTTCAACTTTTTCTTGGTAGAACCTCAAGAACCTCAACCTTGTAGGTGCCACCAAGACATCCCTCAAGACTTTTGGGGTGAAACCATCTTGAGAACCTCAACCCTTGTAGAGATCTGATGTCCCTCAAGACTTTTAGGTTCAACCCAACTCTTCCTTTGCGTTTTTCGTGGTAGAACCTCAAGAACTTCAACCTTTTAGATGCCACCAAGACGTCCCTCAACCCTTTTAGGTTGAACCCAGCTCTTCCTTTGACTTTTTCACGGTAGAACCTCAACCTTTAGATGCCACCAAGCCATCTTAGGTGCCACCAAGCCACGCCTCAAGACTTTTTGGGGTTGGTGGCCCCCGATTCCGTCCTCCCCCACCTTCTTGCTCTGTTGCTCCTTGGTGGACTGCTGGCTGAGCAAGCTCTCGATCTCCAGGTCCACGTCGGACGCCTGCTTCCGCGACTTCTTCGCCGCCTCCTTCCCGGCGTCGGCGGCCGTCCCCGGGCCGCCGCCGCCGGCGCCGCCGGCGCCGCCGGGGTCGTGTTCCGCTCGCCGTTTCCTCCCGGGGCCGTCGGCGTCGGCGTCGCCGTGCCGCTCGGCGCCGGTCATGGCGGCCAGCTTGGAGTGGTCGGCGTAGGTCACCAGGGTGGGACCTTCGGCCAGCAGCCCCCGGCGCACCTCGATCAGCTCCTGCGCCGCGAACTTCTGCAGGAGGCTCTCCACCGTGCGCGGGGCGGCCGGCGCGTCGGGCTGCCGGGGGGGGAAACGGGGAGTTTTGGGGGGATTTTGGGGGCTTTTGGGGGGATTTGGGGGGTTTTGGGGGGAATTGGGGGGATTTGGGGGGAATTGGGGGGAATTGGGGGGATTTCGGTTTTTTTCGGAGGGGATTTTGGGGCGTTTTGCGGATTTTGGGGGGATTTGGGGGTTTTTTGGAGGGGATTTTGGGGCGTTTTGCAGATTTTGGGGGGATTTGGGGGTTTTTTGGAGGGGATTTTGGGGCGTTTTGCAGATTTTGGGGGGATTTTGGGTTTTTTTGGAGGGGATTTTGGGGCTTTTTGCAAATTTGGGGGGGATTTTTTTTTTTTGGAGGGGATTGTTGGGCTTTTGGGGGAAATTGGGAGGATTTTGTTTTTTTTCGGAGGGGATTTTGGGGCGTTTTGCAGATTTGGGGGGATTTTGGTTTTTTTTGGAGGGGATTTTGGGGCTTTTTGCAGATTTTTCGGGCATTTTGTTATTTTTAGGAGGGGGTTTTGGGGCTTTGTTTGGGGATCTTGGGGCTTCTTCAGGGGATTTTTGTGGGATTTGGGATTTTTGGAGGGGATTGTGGGGCTTTTGGGGGAAATTGGGGGGATTTTGGTTTTTTTTGGAGGGGATTTTGGGGCATTTTGTGGATTTTGGGGGGATTTTGGTTTTTTTTGGAGGGGGTTTTGGGGCTTTGTTTGGGGATTTTGGGGCTTCTTTGGGGGATTTTTGTGGGATTTGGGATTTTTGGAGGGGATTGTGGGGCTTTTGGGGGAAATTGGGGGGATTTTGGGGCTTTTTGCGGATTTTGGGGGGATTTTGGTTTTCTTTGGAGGGGATTTTGGGGCTTTTTGCGGATTTTTGGGGGATTTGGGTTTTTTTGGAGGGGGTTTTGGGGCTTTGTTTGGAGATTTTGGGGCTTCTTCAGGGGATTTTTGTGGGATTTGGGATTTTTGGAGGGGATTTTGGGGCTTTTGGGGGAAATTGGGGGGATTTTGGGGCTTTTTGCGGATTTTGGGGGGATTTTGGTTTTCTTTGGAGGGGATTTTGGGGCTTTTTGCGGATTTTTGGGGGATTTGTTTTTTTTTGGAGGGGGTTTTTGGGGCTTTGTTTGGGGATTTTGGGGCTCCTTTGGAGGATTTGGGGATTTTGAAAGACATTTGTGGGTACCGTGCACGGGGCGGCCGGCGCGTCGGGCTGGGGGGGGGGGGGGAGAACGGGGAGTTTTGGGGGAATTGGGGGGATTTGGGGGTTTTTGAGGGGAGATTTTGGGGCTTTGTTTGGAGATTTTGGGGCTTCTTCGGGGGATTTTGGGGGATTTGGGGGGATTCTGGGTGGGATTTCGGCTATTTTGGAGCCCCCTTGGTATATTTTGGGTGGAATTTCCATTACTTTATGCCCCCTAGGTGTATTTTGGGTGGGATTTTGGCTATTTTGGGTCCATTTGGTGCATTTTGAGTGGGATTTCTGCCATTTTCGGTGGGATTTCTGCCATTTAGGGTGGGATTTTGGCTATTTTGGGTACATTTGGTGCATTTTGGGTGGGATTTCTGCCATTTTGGGTGGGATTTTGGCTACTTTGGGCCCTTTGGTGCATTTTGGGTGGGATTTCTGCCATTTTGGGTCCATTTGGTGCATTTTGGGTGGGATTTCTGCCATTTTGGGTCCATTTGGTGCATTTTGGGTGGGATTTCTGCCATTCTGGGTGGGATTTTGGCTATTTCGTGTCCCTCTGGTGCATTTTGGGTGGGATTTCTGCCATTCTGGGTGGGATTTTGGCTATTTTGGGTCCATTTGGTGCATTTTGGGTGGGATTTCTGTCATTTCGTGTCCCTTTGGTGCATTTTGGGTGGGATTTCTGCCATTTTGGGTGGGATTTTGGCTACTGTGGGTCCATTTGGTGCATTTTGGGTGGGATTTCTGCCATTTTGGGTGGGATTTCTGCCACTTTGGGTCCATTTGGTGCATTTTGGGTGGGATTTCTGCCACTTTGGGTCCATTTGGTGCATTTTGGGTGGGATTTCTGCCATTTTGGGTCCATTTGGTGCATTTTGGGTGGGATTTCTGCCATTTTGGGTCCATTTGGTGCATTTTGGGTGGGATTTCTGCCATTCTGGGTGGGATTTTGGCTATTTCGTGTCCCTCTGGTGCATTTTGGGTGGGATTTCTGCCATTCTGGGTGGGATTTTGGCTACTGTGGGTCCATTTGGTGCATTTTGGGTGGGATTTCTGCCATTTTGGGTGGGATTTCTGCCACTTTGGGTCCCTTTGGTGCATTTTGGGTGGGATTTCTGCCATTTTGGGTGGGATTTCTGCCATTTTGGGTCCCTTTGGTGCATTTTGGGTGGGATTTCTGCCATTTTGGGTGGGATTTCGGCTCCTTCGGGTCCCTTAGCTGCATTTCAGGTGGGATTTCTGCCATTTTGGGTGGGATTTCGGCTCCTTCGGGTCCCTTAGCTGCATTTCAGGTGGGATTTCTGCCATTTTGGGTGGGATTTCGGCTCCTTCGGGTCCCTTAGCTGCATTTCGGGTGGGATTTCGGCCCTTTCAGCCCCGCCCCGCCCTATTATTAATATTTTTGGGTTACTCACGGCGGCGATGGCTCGGCAGATGGCGGCGGCGTCGGTGGGCAGCGGCAGCGCCAGGTCGGCGAGGTGCAGCAGCAGGCGCCGCTCCAGCGCCGGGTCGGGGGCCAGGTCCTCCCCCCCCCCGGGGGGGCTGCAGCCCCCCCCGACCCCCGACCCCCCGCCGTCCCCCAAAATCCCCCCGCCCCCCCCGGGACCTGAGGGGGGAGGGGGGGCCGGGCTAGAGGTGCGGGGAGGGGGGGGGGAGGGAGGGGGCTGCATGGCGGGGGTCTGCTGCTGGGGGGGGGGGGGGGGGGAGGAAATGGGGGTGAATCCCGCTGAAACCCCCCAAAATACCCCCAAATCCCCCCGAATCCCCCCAAATCCCCCTGAACTTTGACCCCTGAACCCCCAACCCCCCTGAAACCCCCCAAATCCCCCTGAACTTTAACCCTTAACTCCCAACCCCCTCCAAATTCCCCCAAACTCCCCAAACCCCCCTGAACTTTAACCCCTGACCCCCCAAACCCCCCCGAACCCCCCCCCAAACCCCCCCGAGCTTTAACCCTTAACTCCCCAACCCCCCCCCCCCCCCAAATTTCCCAGAACCCCCCGGAATTCTCCTGAACTTTGACCCCCCCCGACCCCCAACCCCCCCGACCTTTAACCCCTGACCCCCCTGGGACCCCCCCAACCCCCCCTGAACTTTAACCCTTGCCCCCCCCCTCCCCCCCCTCGCCCCCCCCCCTTCCCCCCCCCCCCCCTCACCCAAGGGGTCCTGCTTCCGCCGCCGCTGCAGCCGCTCCCGCAGCGAGTCGAGCTGCTTCTTGTGGGCCTGGATGGAGCTCCAAGTGTCCGCACATCGCCTCCCCCGGAGCCTCCCCGGGCCTCTCCCCCCCGTTCCCGGCCTCCCCGAGCCCGTTCCCCGGCCTCCCCCGAGCCCGCCCCGGCCCCTCGGCCTGCCCCCGGGGCCGCCGCCGGAAGGCCCCGAAGCCGCGCCCGCCATCTTGGAACCGGGCGTTGCCATAGCAACCGCCGCCATTTTTCCCCCTCCGCCGGTCCGATTCCCCGCCGCCCTGCTGCCATGGCAACGGGCGCCATGTTGGCTACTGGCAGCGGGCGCCATGGCGGCGCCCGCCATTTTGGTTCTTCCCCGTTCCCGCCCCGCCCCGCTGCCATGGCAAACGCCGCCCGCCGCGCGCCGCGATTGGCTCCTCCCCCCCCCCCCCCTCCCGCCCGCCGCCATTTTGGAGGACGGGCAACGTCGCGTCTGCCGCCATCTTGGCTGAGGGCAACCGCCGCCATCTTGTGAGGGAGCGGCGCCCCCCTGAGGGGGAAGGGGGACAAGATGGCGGCAGCCGGACCCCCCCCCCCCCCCCCCCCCAACCCCAAAAACGCCCTTTTTCGCCCCAAAAAAAACACTTTTTAACTCCCAAACCCACTTATTAACCCCAGAAAACGCTTTTGAAGCCCAAAATTAAAAGCGGGAGGCGGCGATAGAGTCAGGAAACGGCTTTAATAGGGCCCCAAGCCCTCGCTCTATGCTATCGGGGGGGGGGATTTTGGGGTGGAAAAGGGGGATTTTGGGGTGCGGGGGGGGCGGTGGGGTGGAAAAGGGAGATTTTGGGGTGCGGGGGGGTGGGGTGCAGCCCCCCCCTCCCCCCGCACTCCATGTGTTTAATTAGCGTTAATTAGGTCGCGGCGTCCTCGTCCTGGGGGGCTCCTGTGGGAGGTTGGGGGGGGGGGGTGAAGACCCCCAAAATTTGGGGGGTGCCCCCAAAATACCACCCTAAAATCCCCCCAAATAACATTTGGACACCCCCAAATCCTCCCGAATTCCCCAATTCCCCCCTCAGAAACCCAAATAAACCCCAAAATCCCCCCGAATGCCCCCCCAGACCCCCCAAAAACCCATTTAGGGAACCCCAAATTCCCCCCCCCCCCAAAAAAAATACCACCCAAAATCCCCCAAAGCCCCTCAGACACCCCAAAACCCCATCTGGGACACCCCAAATCCCCCAAATCCTCCCCCGAATCCCCCAGACACCCCCAAAACCCCATATGGGGCACCCCAAATCCTCCAAAATCCCCCAAATCCCCCCCCCAAATCCCATCTGGGGCACCCCAAATCCCCCCACAACCCCCTCAAGACCCCAAATTCCCCCCAAACCCCCCCAAATTTTTGGGGTGCGGGGGCCTTACCTGCCGGCGCCCCTACTCCTCCCCCTTCCCCTGCTTTTGGGGGGGCCCCTCGGGGTCCTCTGGGACCCCCCCAGGCTCTTGGGGGCCCTCGGGGGTCTCCGGGGGGGTCTCGGGGGGTCCCCGGGGGGGTTTCAGTCCCCAAAAGCAGACGGGAAAAGGGGGGGCCCCGCTGGGGGGACCACCATGGTTCCATCGCTGGGGGGGCTGTGAGGGAAAAGGTGGGGGTCAGCACCCCAATTTTTTGGGGGTGGGGACCCCAAATAGGGCCCTAAAAGGGTTTTGGGGGGGGGGAGTGGGCACAAAAATTTGTAGTGGGGGAGCCCGAAAATGATTGAAAAGGGGGGAAAAACCCCAAAAGTTACTGGGGGGGGGGGGGGGATGAACGGGGAGATCCCAAAAATTTCAGTGGGGAGACCCCAAAAACTTAAATTGCGGGAGCCCCAAAAAATTGAACGGGGAGAATTCCCTAAAAAAATAATAAATAGGGAGAATCCCGCCCAAAAAAAGTTAAATTGGGGGAAATTGCCCCAAAAAACTTACATTTGGAGAGCCCAAAAAAACTTAAATGGGGAGTATCCCCCTTAAAAAACTTAAATGGGGGGAAATCCCCCAAAAATCTTACGTTGGGAGACCCCAAAAAGTCCTAAATGGGAAGGAAACACCCAAAAAACCTTAAATGGGGGGAAATTGCCCCAAAAGCTTACGTTGAGAGACCCCAAAAGCCTTAAATAGGGGAAATCCCCCTAAAAAAACTTAAATGGGGGGAAATTGCCCCAAAAATCTTAAATAGGGAGACCCCCAAAAACTTTAAATGGGAGGAAATCCCCCAAAAATTTATGTTGGGAGACCCCCAAAAATCCTAAATGGGGAGGAAACCCCCAAAAAACCTCAAATGGGGGGAAATTGCCCCGAAAAACTACATTTGGAGACCCCCCCATAAAAACTAAGATGGGGGAAATCCCCCCCCCAAATGTTAAATAGGGCAAATAATCCCCCAAAATTTTGGGGGGAGACCCCCAAAAAACGCGATTTTGGGGACCCAAAAAACCCTTCCCCCTTACCCGCTTCCTGGCGGCCTCGCAGCCTCCGTCCTCGTGGCCTTCCTCCCGGCCTCCTCCTCCTCCTCCTCCTCCGGCCTCCAATTTGGGGTCCCCCCCGCTTCGGGGTCCCCCCCTTACTTCCTCCTCCTCCTCCTCCTCCTCCTCCTCTTCCTCCTCATGCCGGAGGCTGCCGGCCTCCGAATCCGAATCATCCTCCGAGCCTCCGCCCTCGTCCTCCGAGCCTTCCTCCTCCTCCTCTTCCTCCTCCTCCTCCTCCTCCTCGTCCTCGTCCTCCTCCTCCTCCTCCTCATTTTTGGCCCCCCCCCCCAAAATTCGGGCCTCCCTCCCCCCGATTTGGGCCTCCCCTCCCCCATTTCGGGCCTCCCCCCCTCCTCCCTTCAGCCTCCCCTCGCCCTTCGGCCTCCGCCCTCCACCCCGGAGGCCGCCGGCCTCCTCCAGCCTCTCCCGGCAGAGGGGGCAAGAATTTGGGGGGGGGCCCCCCCGGTGGCCCCCCCCCAAAATCGGCCTCCCGCAGCCTTCGCACCGCTGCCGCCGGCCTCCGTGGTGGAGGCCCCGGCGGGGCGGAGGCCGGGGCCGAGCCAAAGCCCGGCGGCAAACGGGGCACTGGCGGCGGGGGGAGGCCGGGGGGAGGCCCGGGGGAGGCCGGCCTCCGGGTTCTCCGGGGGGCACGCGGCGGCGGTGCCGCCGCCGCTGGGGCCGGGGCGGCGGGTGAGGAGGAGGAGGTGGGCGGAGGCCGGGTGGGGGGTGGAGGTCATCGGTTGGGGGGTGGAGGACGTCGGTTGGGGGTTGGAGGTCATCAGTTGGAGGTTGGAGGTCATCAATTGGGGGTTGGAGGTCATCAGTTGGGTGGTAGAGGCCGGTTGGGTGGTGGAGGACGTCGGTTGGGGGGTGGAGGTCATCAGTTGGGTGGTGGAGGACGTCGGTTGGGGGTTGGAGATCATCAGATAGGTGGTGGAGGTCATCAGTTGGGGTTGGAGGTCATCGGTTGGGTGGTAGAGGCCGGTTGGGTGGTGGAGGACGTCGGTTGGGGGTTGGAAGTCATCGGTTGGGTGGTGGAGGACGTCGGCTGGGGGTTGGAGGTCATCAGCTGGGGGTTGGAGGTCATCAATTGACGGTTGGAGGACGTCAGTTGGGGGTTGGAGGTCTTCAGCTGGCTGTTGGAGGTCATCAGTTGGGTGGTAGAGGCCAGTTGGGTGGTGGAGGACATCAGTTGAGTGGTGGAGGACATCAGTTGGACGTTGGTGGAGGTCAGGTGGGTGGCGGAGGCGGTTGGGTGGATGGTGGAGGTCATCAGCTGGGCGCTGGAGGTCATCACTTGGGGGTTGGAGGTCATCGGTTGGGTGGTGGAGGCCGGTTGGATGGTGGAGGTCACCGGTTGGGGGGTGGAGGACATCGGTTGGGGGGTGGAGGACGTCAGTTGAGTGTTGAAGGTCATCAGTCGGGTGGTGGAGGGCATCAGTTGGACGTTGGAGGCCATCGGTTGGGCGTTGGAGGTCGGTTGGGTGGTGGAGGACATCGGCTGGATGTTGGTGGAGGTCATTTGGGTGTTGGTGGAGGTCGGTTGGGTGCAGGAGGTCATCAGCTGGGCATTGGAGGACATCATTTGGGCGTTGGGGGTCATCAGTTGGGTGGTGGAGGTCAGTTGGGCGGTGGAGGACATCGGTTGGACGTTGGTGGATGTCGTTTGGGTGTTGAAGATGGGTTGGACGTTGGAGATCAGGTGGGTTTTGGAGGTCGGTTGGGGGTTGGAGGTCATCCGTTGGGTGGTGGAGGTCATCAGTTGGGTGGTGGAGGTCAGTTGGGGGTTGGAGGACGTCGGTTGGGTGGTGGAGGTCATCGGTTGGGCGTTGGAGGCCATCCCTTGGGTGTTGGTGGACATCGGTTGGGTGGTGGACATCAGTTGGGCGTTGGAGGACATCAGTTGGGCGCTGGAGGACTTCAGTTGGGCGTTGGCCAACGGTTGGGTGCTGGTAGAGAGCATTTGGGCGTTGTTGGCCATCGGTTGGGCGTTGTTGGCCATCAGTTGGCCACCGTTGGCCATCGGTTGGCCACTGTTGGCCATCGGTTGGCCACTGTTGGTCATCACTTGGGTGTTGGAGGACATCGGTTGGGCATTGGCCATCAGTTGACCACTGTTGGCCATTGATTGGACGTTGTTGGCCATCAGTTGGGTGTTGTTGGCCATCGTTGGGCCACTGTTGGCCATCGTTGGGCCACTGCTGGTCATCGTTTGGCCACTGTTGGCCATCGTTTGGCCACTGTTGGCCATCGTTGGGCCAGTATTGGCCATCAGTTGAGCGTTGGAGGACATCGGTTGAGCGTTGGCCATCCGTTGACCACAGTTGTCCACCGTTGGGCCACTATTGGCCATCGTTTGACCACTGCTGGCCATCGATTGGGCGTTGTTGGCCATCGGTTGGCCACTATTGGTCATCAGTTGGGCGTTGGAGGACATCGGGTGGGCGTTGGCCATCGATTGGACCTTGTTGGCCATCGTTGGGCCACTGTTGGCCGTCGGTTGACCGCTGTTGGCCATCGTTGGGCCACTGTTGGCCATCGGTTGACCACTGTTGGCCATCGGTTGGGCGTTGGCCATTGGTTGGACCTTGTTGGCCATCGTTGGGCCACTGTTGGCCGTCGGTTGACCGCTGTTGGCCATCGTTGGGCCACTGTTGGCCATCGGTTGACCGCTATTGATCATCGATTGGGCATCGTTGGCCATCGATTGGGCGCTGCTGGCCACCGCTTGGGCGTTGCCGACCACCACGAGCCCACCGTTGGCCACCAGCTGAGCACCGTTGGCCACCGCTTGGGCGCTCTTGGCCACCACTTGCCCACCGGCCACCGCCGCCCCTCTCCCGCCCTCCGCTGCCTCGCACCCTCCGCGCCGCGTGCCGGCGCCGCCCTCCGGCCCCGCCGGCCCCGCGGCGGGAGGCCGTGGGCCGGCGCTGGCCACCCGCAACCCGTCGGTAGCCACCCGGGGGCCGTCGGTGGCCACCTGGGGGTTCTTCTCGCGGTGCCGGTGCAGGTGGACCTTGAGGTTGCCGCGGGTGGTGAAGCGGTTGCCGCAGACGCCGCAGCCGTAGGGCCGCTCGCCGGTGTGCGAGCGCAGGTGGATCTGGCGGGCGCTCTCGCTGCCGAAGCCCTTCCCGCACACCCCGCAGCCGTGCCGCGGGACCCCCGAATCCCCCCCCGAAAAATTCGGGGGGCGCCCGGGGGGCGCCGCCGCTTCCCCCGGCCCCGTCACGGCGTTGGGCGCCCGCCCGCGGGCGGCCGGCGCGAGGCGGTAGGGCGCGGCGAAGAAAACGGCGGCGCGTTCGGCTTTGGGGGGGAAAAAAAGGGAAAAAGGCTTTGGCCGAGGGGGCGGCGGGGGGTTTTTTGCGGGGGGGGTGGGTTTTGGGGGGTCCCGGCGCCCCCAAAAGGAGGAGGTGGCGGCAAATCTCCTCGGTCAGCTGCATCTGGCGGAGCTGGCGCTGCCGCAGCACCCGCAGCTCCTCCAGCAGGAGGGGGATGTCGAGGTTTGGGGCGGAAAAGGGGGATTTGGGGGGTTGGGGGGGGCGGGGCGGGGGGCGGCGGCGGCGGCGGCGGGGGGCAGCGGCGGCGGCGGGGGTCCGGTTCGGGTGGCATCGCCGCGGGGGGCCCCGAGGAGGAGGAGGAGGAGGAGGAGGAGGTGGAGGAAGGCTCCTTGGCGGCGGGGCGGCGGGGGGCCGGGGAGGCTGCGGGGAGAGAAAGAGAACCGAATTAGCGGTGTTTTACCCCAAAATAAACGCCACCCCCCCCACACGGCACAAGCACGGCCCGAAGCGGATTTCCCAACCCGGGAGATGCAAAATCGCTGAGATTGCGCCCCAAATTGCTGAGATTGTGCCCCAAAACGCTGAGATTGTGCCAAAATTGCTGATGTTTTGCCCCAAATCGTCGATGTTTTGCCCCAAATCGTCGATGTTTTGCCCCAAATCGCTAATTCACACCTAAAATTGCTGAGATTGTGCCCCAAATTGCTGAGATTGTGCCAAAATTGCTGATATTGTGCCAAAATTGCTGATATTTTGCCCCAAATCGTCGATGTTTTGCCCCAAATCGCTAATTCACACCTAAAATTGCTGAGATTGTGACAAAAATTGCTGGTATTTTCCCCAGAATTGCTGATTCACACCTAAAATTGCTGAGATTGTGCCCCAAATTGCTGAGATTGTGCCAAAATTGCTGATATTGTGCCAAAATTGCTGATATTTTGCCCCAAATCGTCGATGTTTTGCCCCAAATCGCTAATTCACACCTAAAATTGCTGAGATTGTGCCCCAAATTGCTGAGATTGTGCCAAAATTGCTGATATTGTGCCAAAATTGCTGATATTTTGCCCCAAATCGTCAATGTTTTGCCCCAAATCGCTAATTCACACCTAAAATTGCTGAGATTGTGACAAAAATTGCTGGTATTTTCCCCAGAATTGCTGATTCACACCTAAAATTGCTGAGATTGTGCCAAAATTGCTGATATTGTGCCCAAAATTGCTGATATTGTGCCCAAATTCTCTGGCATTGCACTCCAAAGTGCTGAAATTGTGCCAAAATTGCTGAGATTGTGCCCAAAACCGTTGATACTTTGCCCAAAATTGCTGATTCACACTTAAAATTGCTGATATTGTGCCCGAAATTGCTGGTTCAGCCTAAAATTGCTGATATTGTGCCCCAAATTGCTGAGATTGTGCCCAAATTCTCTGATATTGCACTCCAAAGTGCTGAAATTGTGCCACAACTGCTGATATTTTGCCCAAAATTGCTGATATTTTCCCCAAAATTGCTGATTCACACCTAAAATTGCTGTTATTGTGCCAAAAATTGCTGAGATTGTGCCCCAAAACGCTGATATTGTGCCAAAATTGCTGATATTTTGCCCAAAATCGTTGGTATTTTCCCCAAAATTGCTGATTCACACCCAAAATTGCTGAAATTGTGCCCAAAATTGCTGATATTGTGCCCAAAACCGTTGATACTTTGCCCAAAATTGCTGACTCACTCTTAAAATTGCTGATATTGTGCCAAAAATTGCTGAAATTGTGCGAAAATTGCTGATATTTTGCCCAAAATCGTTGATATTTTGCCCAAAATCGCTAATTCACACCTAAAATTGCTGATATTGTACCCCAAATTGCTGATATTTTCCCCAGAATTGCTGATTCACACCTAAAATTGCTGAAATTGTGCCCAAAATTGCTGATATTGTGCCCAAAACCGTTGATACTTTGCCCAAAATTGCTGACTCACTCTTAAAATTGCTGATATTGTGCCAAAAAATGCTGAAATTGTGCGAAAATTGCTGATATTTTGCCCAAAATCGTTGATACTTTGCCCAAAATCGCTAATTCACACCTAAAATTGCTGATATTGTACCCCAAATTGCTGATATTTTCCCAAAATTGCTGATTCACACCTAAAATTGCTGAAATTGTGCCCAAAATTGCTGATATTGTGCCCAAAATTGCTGATTCACACTTAAAACTGCTGATATTGTGCCATAAATTGCCGATACTGTGCCCAAAATTGCTGATATTTTCCCCAAAATTGCTGATTCACACCTAAAATTGCTGTTATTGTGCCAAAAATTGCTGAGATTGTGCCCCAAAACGCTGATATTGTGCCAAAATTGCTGATATTTTGCCCAAAATCGTTGGTATTTTCCCCAAAATTGCTGATTCACACCCAAAATTGCTGAAATTGTGCCCAAAATTGCTGATATTGTGCCCAAAACCGTTGATACTTTGCCCAAAATTGCTGACTCACTCTTAAAATTGCTGATATTGTGCCAAAAATTGCTGAAATTGTGCGAAAATTGCTGATATTTTGCCCAAAATCGTTGATATTTTGCCCAAAATCGCTAATTCACACCTAAAATTGCTGATATTGTACCCCAAATTGCTGATATTTTCCCCAGAATTGCTGATTCACACCTAAAATTGCTGAAATTGTGCCCAAAATTGCTGATATTGTGCCCAAAACCGTTGATACTTTGCCCAAAATTGCTGACTCACTCTTAAAATTGCTGATATTGTGCCAAAAAATGCTGAAATTGTGCGAAAATTGCTGATATTTTGCCCAAAATCGTTGATACTTTGCCCAAAATCGCTAATTCACACCTAAAATTGCTGATATTGTACCCCAAATTGCTGATATTTTCCCCAAAATTGCTGATTCACACCTAAAATTGCTGAAATTGTGCCCAAAATTGCTGATATTGTGCCCAAAATTGCTGATTCACACTTAAAACTGCTGATATTGTGCCATAAATTGCCGATACTGTGCCCAAAATTGCTGATATTTTCCCCAAAATTGCTGATTCACACCTAAAATTGCTGAAATTGCACCCAAAATTGCTGATATTGTGCCCAAAGTTGCTGAAATTGCACGCAAAACTCCTGAAACTGTGCCCAAAACTGCTGGTATTGCACCCAAACCTGATGAAATTCCTCCCAGAATTGCTGACTCAGGCCTAAAATTGCTGATATCGCCCCCAGAATTGCTGATTCACACCCAAAATTGCTGAAATTGCACCCCAAATTCCTGCAATTGGACCCAAAATTCCAGAAATTGCACCCTAAACCCCGGATATCGCCCCCAAAATCGCAGCTTTTGCACCCAAAATTCTCCCCCCTAACCCTAAATTATGTTCAAGGATTTTCTACCCTCAAAATCTCTAAAATTACCCCCAAAATCACCCCAATAAACAATCCCCCCCCCGAACCCCCCAAATCCCCGTTCTTCACCCCAAAATCCTCTCCCCCTCCCCATAAAGATCTCCCCCCTGAGAGGCCCCAAAATCCTCATTATTCACCCCAAAATCAACTCACATTCCAAATAGTTTCCCCCCCCAAAGCCCCTAAATCCCTGTTTTTCACCCCAAAATCTCCTCCCCATAAACAATTTCCTAACAGCAAAACCCCCGAAATCCACGTTATTCACCCCAAAATCAACTCCCCTTCCCCATAAATGATTTCTCCCCTCAAAGCCCCCAAAATCAGCGTTATTCACCCCAAAATATTTCCCCCTTCCAAATAACCATTCCCCTCCTGCAGAACCCCCAAAATCCACATTTTTCACCACAAAATCGATTCCCCCCACCCCAGAGGCCCCCAAATCCCCTTTATTCACCCCAAAATCAATTCCCCGTCCCCGTCAACAATTTCTCCCCCTGCAAAACCTCCCAAATCCGCATTTTTCACCTCAAAATTGATTCCCCTTCAAAATAAATGATTCTTCCCCTCCCCAGCAGCCCCAAAATCCCCCTTATTCACCCCAAAATCGATTCCCCTTCCCCATAAAAAATTTTCCCACCCCAGAGGCCCCAAAATCCCCCTTATCCACCCCAAAATCGATTCCCCCTCCCCATAGCCAATTTCCCCCCCTCAAAGCCCCCCAAATCCCCGTTATTCACCCCAAAATGAATCCCCCCTCCCACTAAACAACCCCCCCGTGCAAAACTTCCCCCAAATCCCCATTTTTCACCCCAAAACCCAGCCCCAAGCACGGACAGGCCCCTCGTCCGTCACCCACCTCCCGGCTCGGCCATGGCACCCCCCCCCCCCCCCCGAAAAAGTGACGTCATGATGATGTCACTGACGGGGGGGGGGGGGTCCTGAGGGGGGTTTGGGGGAATTTTGGGGGATTTGGGGCGGATTTTTGGGGTGGATTTTAGGGGATTTGGGCAGGTTTGAGGGGGGGCTTAAGGGGTTTTGGGGGGGTCCTGGGGAGTTTTTGGGGCAATTTTTAGGGGGTTTGGGGAGTTTTGGGGGGTTTTAAGGGGGTCTTGAAAATGTTGGAGGGGGTCTTAGTTATTTTTTGGGGGGGGGTTAGGGGGATTTGGGGGAGTTTTGGGGGCTTTTGGGGGAGATCCTGACAGGTTTTTGTTATTTTGGGGGGTCTTAAGTTTTTTTTAGGGGGTTCTCTGTGGATTTGGGGTAGTTTGGGGGTCTTTTGGGGGAGATCCTGACAGGATTTTGTTGTTTTTGGGGGGTCCTATGTGGATTTGGGTGAGTTTTGGGGTCTTTTATGGGAGATCCTGACAGGATTTTGTTATTTTGGGGAGTTTTGGATGGTTTTAAGAGTTTTTTTGGGGGGGTTCTGTGTGGATTTGGGGGAGTTTTGGGGTCTTTTGGGGTGGATCCTGACAGGATTTTGTTATTTTGAGGGAGTTTAGGGGGGTCTTCAGGGGTTTGGGGGGGTTCTGTACGGATTTGGGGGAGTTTTGGGGGGTTTTGGGGTGGATCCTGACAGGATTTTCTTATTCTGGGAGAGTTTTGGGGTCTTTTAGGGGAGATCCTGACAGGATTTTGTTATTTTTTGAGGGTTTTGGAGGATCCTGAAGATATTTTGAGGTGTTCCTAAGTTTTTTTGACGGGTGTGGGGGGGTCCCGATGCTTTCTGAGCTCACCCCACAACTTTTTTGGGGCATTTTTACCAACTTTTCCCCCCCACACCCCCTCACCCATTCGGGGTCCCCAACCCCATTTCCCGGCCCCACAACACGCGGGGGACCCCGAAGGACACCCCCAACCCCTCCACCCCCCAAAACCCCCCAAAAATCCTCTCAAAACCCCCCAGGAAACACCGCCCCCCCCACCCACCGTGTCGGAGCGGCTGAGGCCGGCGCTGCTTGCGGCGAGGCATCGGGGGGGGGGGGGGCACAAGGCCGGCGGGGGGGCCACCCCGCTGTCCCCAACCCCGGCCCCTCCGGGACACGCCCCCCCCTTTTTTTTTTTCCCTTAAAATTCCTTTATTTGCCCTTTTTCCCTCAGCTTTTGTCCCTTTTAACCCTTTCCTTCCCTACTCCCCCCCCCCCTCCCGCAGTCCCCAATGGGCTCGGCGGCCCCCGGGGCGGTTGCTAAGGGAAACGGCGCCGTTGCTATGGGAACGGCGCCGTCGCTAGGGGAGGACGGCGTTGTTGCTAGGGGCGGTGCGCTGTTGCTAGGGGGCGGTGCGCCGTTGCCAGGGGGCGTCGCGTCGTTGCTAGGGGGAGGGACGCGGTTGCTAGGGGTGGAACGCGGTTGCTAGGGGAGGAACGCGGTTGCTAGGGGAAACGGCACGCCTCCTGGCCGCACCACCTACGAGTGCGGCAGGGCCAATCAGAGCGCGTTGCTAGGTAGATTAAAGGCTTCGGGATGCCCTCTATGCAAACGCTACGGTGGCTCAGAGTGGCCAAAAGACCTCGGAGTGCGTTCGCTGCCGGTTGGGCTTGTCATGCCTCCCAGTATGGCCCAGTATGACCCAGTATGGCCCAGTAAAGCTTCTGCGGCTGGTTATAGGGTAATATTGCCTCCCAGTATAGCCCAGTATGGCCCCAGTAAGCCTCCTGCCGCTAGTTATAGGGTATGGCTGTCTCCCAGTATAGCCCAGTATGGCCCAGTATATCCCACTATGCCCCAGTAAGGCTCGTGCAGCTGGTTATGTGGTACAGATGCCTCCCAGTATGGCCCAGTATATCCCAGTATGGCCCAGTAAGCCTCCTGCAGCAGTGTAGGGGGTGTTTGGTGTCCCCCAGTATGGCCCAGTATAGTCCAGTATGCCCCAGTAAGCCTCCTGCAGCTGGTTATGGGGTACAGATGCCTCCCAGTATGGCCCAGTAAGCCTCCAGCAGCAGAGTATGGGGTGTTTGGGGTCTCCCAGTATGGCCCAGTATATCCCAGTATGGCCCGGTATATCCCAGTGTGGCCCAGTAAGCCTCGTGCAGCTGGTTATGGGGTACAGATGCCTCCCAGTATGGCCCAGTAAGCCTCCAGCAGCAGAGTATGGGGTGTTTGGGGTCTCCCAGTATGGCCCAGTATATCCCAGTGTGGCCCAGTAAGCCTCCTGCAGCTGGTTATGGGGTACAGATGCCTCCCAGTATGGCCCAGTAAGCCTCCAGCAGCAGAGTATGGGGTGTTTGGGGTCTCCCAGTATGGCCCAGTATATCCCAGTGTGGCCCAGTAAGCCTCCTGCAGCTGGTTATGGGGTACAGATGCCTCCCAGTATGGCCCAGTAAGCCTCCAGCAGCAGAGTATGGGGTGTTTGGGGTCTCCCAGTATGGCCCAGTATATCCCAGTGTGGCCCAGTAAGCCTCCTGCAGCTGGTTATGGGGTACAGATGCCTCCCAGTATGGCCCAGTAAGCCTCCAGCAGCAGAGTATGGGGTGTTTGGGGTCTCCCAGTATGGCCCAGTATATCCCAGTATGGCCCGGTATATCCCAGTGTGGCCCAGTAAGCCTCGTGCAGCTGGTTATGGGGTACAGATGCCTCCCAGTATGGCCCAGTAAGCCTCCAGCAGCAGAGTATGGGGTGTTTGGGGTCTCCCAGTATGGCCCAGTATATCCCAGTGTGGCCCAGTAAGCCTCCTGCAGCTGGTTATGGGGTACAGATGCCTCCCAGTATGGCCCAGTAAGCCTCCAGCAGCAGAGTATGGGGTGTTTGGGGTCTCCCAGTATGGCCCAGTATATCCCAGTATGGCCCGGTATATCCCAGTGTGGCCCAGTAAGCCTCGTGCAGCTGGTTATGGGGTACAGATGCCTCCCAGTATGGCCCAGTAAGCCTCCAGCAGCAGAGTATGGGGTGTTTGGGGTCTCCCAGTATGGCCCAGTATATCCCAGTGTGGCCCAGTAAGCCTCCTGCAGCTGGTTATGGGGTACAGATGCCTCCCAGTATGGCCCAGTAAGCCTCCAGCAGCAGAGTATGGGGTGTTTGGGGTCTCCCAGTATGGCCCAGTATATCCCAGTATGGCCCGGTATATCCCAGTGTGGCCCAGTAAGCCTCCTGCAGCAGGGTATGGGGTGTTTGGGGTCTCCCAGTACGTCCCAGTACGTCCCAGTATGAACCAGTCCACCCCACAACTCCCCTGGGCTTCACTTGCCAGTGGCGCGAAAAAAGAGCCCGAAATGGTCAAATTCCTATTTTTAACCTTATTTTTTTCCCCCTATTTTTAACCTTTATTGTTGTTTTTGAGTTTCTCCTCCCCCCTCGGGGGCAGTGTTTTGGGCTAAAACTGGGTGTTTTTGGCCAAAAGCAGCTGCCCCAGGCAAATGAGGCCTTTTGGGGAAAAAAACAGGCGGTTTGGGTTAAAAATAGTGCTGAAAATCCCGGGTTGTTTTTCTCAGAATTTTATGTTTTGGTTGTTTTCAATTAAATTTTAGTTATTTTACCGAATTTGGTAAAATGTTGGGTATCTAATATAACAGAAATCTAAAAATAATAGAACTAATAGAATTAATAATATAATTATTAATAGAATTATTATTAATAATAATTAATAAATATATAAAGTAATAATTTATAAATGTAAACACAATTTTATTTAAAAATATTAATAAAAATATAATAATAAAGAAGGGCTTTTTCTGTGAAAAACGCTAATAAGAGCAAAAACATTTATTAAAATATGAAAAATAATGTTAATAAAAAGTATTTGTAAAATGTAACAAGGAAATGAAATGCATTATAAAAATATTAAAAAGTATTTCTGATAAGATAATTTAAATTGTTAAAAATATAATGTTTTATCATCTAAGATGATAAAATAATAATAATTATAATGAAATTAATAATAAAATAATTCGAGCAAAATCAAGAAAAATAGCAGCTTTTGGGGTAAAAATAGCATTAATGTCGAATATAATACTAATGAAATTTCTAATAATTGGTGCATTTCTAATTAAATGAGCAATAAATAATATATAATAATATAATCAATATCAATAAAAAGATCATATAATTCTATAAATATATATATAATTTTCATATATATATATCATATAATTTTTAATCAATTTCATTATTTTTAATAAATTTTATTTTTATTTAATTTTATTTTATTTAAAATAGAATAAATTATAAACATTATATAGATATTATAATATTATAATATAATATATAATATTATATAAAAATATATATGATAGATACATGTATAATGGTAAAAATAAAATGAATATAGATATAAATATATGAATATGAATATGAATATAAATATAAATATATTAATAAATATAAATATAAATATAAATATAGATTTATAAGATTTATTTATACTAAAAATCAGAATAAATAGCACCTACTGCTAATAATAGTGGTATTTTTACTAATAATTGTCATGTATTTCTAATAAAATAATGATAATATTAATCAAAATCAAGATAATAGCAAAAAGGTCGTGTTTCTTTAAAAAAACAATAAAGATAAATTAAAAAAAAAGATAAATAAAAATAAAAATAAATAAATAAATAAAATAAATAAAAAATAAATAAAAATAAAAAAGATAAATAAAAAAACAATAAAGATAAATAAATAAGAAAAAGTACAATTAAAAAGTCCGTGTTTCCAATAATTGTCATAATACCCAAATAGCGACAATTTTATTTTTTTATTCAAAAATATTTTGAATAAAATAAGAATTCTAAGACATCCCTTATTTCCGCTGAAATTATTTACGAGGAAATACATTAATAAAATTAATAAATTTTAATAATAAATTTAAAAGTATGATAGCACCAATTTCTGATAAAATCGGATTAAATTTTTCTAATATTTCTAATAATACTAAATCTAATAAAATAGAAATAACATTTCTAATATTATCATTCTATTTCTATTATTTCATTAATAATCATAATAATTAATAATGATAATGGGATTATTTCTAATATAATGAAAGCAATGATTTCTTAAAAATAATAAATTAATAAGCGGTATTTCTAATAGTTTTAAAATAGCGAGTATTTCTTGAAATTAATAACAAAAGAGGTATTTCTAGTAATAATATCAAAATGTGTATTTCTTAAAAATAATAAAACACTTATTTCTAATAATGACAATTTTTAAATAGTCATTTCTTCAAAAATAATAATAATTTCTAATAATAATTTTAAGGTAGCAAATATTTCATATGAAATAACAATAAAATACATAAATAAAAATAAACATTTTGTAAGACATTGGCAATTATGAGATAAAATGGTAAATAAAATAATATAAATATAAATATAAATGGTAAATAAAATAATAAAAATAAATTCGAATAAAATAATACAATTAAATTCGAATAAAACAATAAAAATAAACCCAAATAAAATAATTAAAAAATCAAATTAAAAAAATAATTCAAATAAAATAATAAAAATACCACTTTTTAAGCAAAATTAACCAAAACCAGAAGAATCTGGGCCCTGAGGTGAGTTTTTGAGCTCGTCGCCTCCTTCTGAGGCCCGCCCGCGCCGTGGCCCCATTTTTCTGTCATTTCTCCCCAATTTGGGGTTTCCCCATCGCGCAGGTGCCCAGCCCGAAAATAGCCAGAATCGAAGCCGAAAGACCCAAAAATGCTTTTTTTTTTTTGCACATTTCTTATTTTTTTGCCAGCTGGGTGCTTAGAAATAAATCCATTCCCCCCCCCGAAAGTTGCAATTTTCGTTAAATTTCTATTTTTTTTTCCCAGGCACCTGCTAATTACGTTTTTCCCAACTTCCCCCGGAATTTGGGGTGATTACTCGATATTCGGTAAATTCGGAGCGTATCATTTCCGATACTTTCCTGCCCACCTAAATTGCAGGATTTTGGTTAAAAATAGGATTGGGGCACTTTTTAATTAAACTAGTTGTAATTAAAAGTAGTTGTAATTAATCGTAATTAAATGGAAATCTAAATGCTGATGTAATTAAATAAAATTAAATATATTTATCAGTATTCTTATCATAAGATATATTTGTAATAAAATATATTTTTAATCGAATATATTTATACTCGAATATACTCTTAATTAAGCTCCTTAATAGGCAAAGCTATTATTAATTTGATTGATAATTAGATTTATAATTATTTTATAATTATAATTACAATTTATAATTTATTATATAGTATATATGCTATATAATAATACTATAATAATACTATATAATAATACTATATAGTATATATAGTATATATTGAATATATATAATTTATAAAAATATAATCATTTAAAAAGTATTTAAAAGCTAACAATTATAAAAGCTAATTTAAATATGTTATAATTCAATATATAGGTAATTTATGTTTAATTTATATATTATATTTATAACTTAATATACCTCTAATTAAAATAATTTATAATTAAGCTATATTTCAATTAATTCATCATTATTGCAGATTTAATTAACTATAATTCAGTGCCTTTATAGTTTAACATATATATAAAAATTAATGTTTTTAATTGTTGATAATTCCATGTATTGCGAATTAAGTGTAGATATAATCAAACCCTTTTAATTAAATACATCGATTAATTTTTATAATTACACATCATTAATTATATATGATTAATTATATATTTAAGTATACATATTAATTATATTCAATTACATTTATATTTAATTGTGATTTTTAATTATGTTTTTAATTAACCGTGTTTAAAATTAAATACTTCTGGCTGCCAAGTCAACCCTGACATGCACCTGCTGTGCCGGAGGCGGGGTGGGGTGGGGCTCATTTGCATATGCAAACGAGGGTGCCCCGCACTGCACGCAAACGAGGGGGGTGGGGCTTGCGTGTATGCAAATGAGGGGAGCTTTGAAGGGTGGTGGTGGACCCACGGCGGGACCACAGAGTCCTCCAGCCCCATAGTGTGACCATAGTGTCCTCCAGCCCCATAGCAGTGCCCATAGGGTCCTCCAGCCCCATAGCGGTGACCACGGGGTCCTCCAGTCCCATAGCGGTGACCATAGGGTCCCCCAGCCCCATAGCGGTGACCACGGGGTCCTCCAGCCCCATAGCGGTGTCCATGGTGTCCTCCGACCCCATAGTGATCCTCCATGGAGGCCTTCAGCCCCATAACAGCGCTCATGGTGTCCACCAACCCCATAGAGGTCCTCCATGGAGTCCTCCAGCCCCATAGCGGTGCCCGTAGAGTCCTCCAGCCCCACATAGACTCCTCCAACCCCAAAGTTCTGCCCATAAGGTCCTCCAGCCCCATAGCAGAGATATGAGAGGAGGAGGATGTCCTCAAAGTCCCAGAGGAACCAACGACGGTCGGTGCGGCCTGCTGTAGGCCTCTACCTTCACCTCACCCCGTCCAATACCCGTGACCTTCGAGTCCCTTCTCGGGCAGGTCAGGGGCTCCCTGACCTGGGAGCCCAAATTCCCTTCGCTGAGCTGAAATTCCCTTCATTAAACCCAAACTCCCTTCACTGAAACCAAATTCTCTTCATTAAACCCAAATTCCCTTCATTAAACCTAAATTCCCTTCACTGAACCCAAATTCTCTTCACTGAGCCCAAATTCCCCTAATTAAACCCAAATTTCCTTCACTGAACCCAAATTCCCTTCACTGAGCCCAAATCCCCTTCACTGAGCCCAAACTCCCTTCTCCAACCCCAAATCCCCTTCCCTGAGCCCAAATTCCCTTCCCTGAGCCCAAATTCCCTTCACTGATCCCAAATTCCCTTCATTGAGCCCAAATTCCCTACTCCGACCCCAAATTCCCTTCACTGAACCCAAATTCCTTTCACTGAGCCCAAATCCCCTTTATTAAACCCAAATTCCCTACATTGAACCCAAATTCCCTTCACTAATACCCATGAATTTTGGCCCGTATGTTGACTTTTTAGGCAAATATGCAGATGTCTTTGCTTTGGACACGTTGTTTTTGTTTTTTTGTTTTTTTGCCAAAATACACGCAGATTTCGTCCCTTTACGGTTCTTTCTTGCAGCAGCCACCGCAGAATGGGTTGAGTCTGCCCAGATTCGGCTCCAGCTGGGCCTTTTTATGTTCACCCAGCGATCGTTGGGCGGTGACTCTGCTCCTCCAGGTTGCCCCAGGGCTGCGGGCGGCCGAGACGTTGGACGAGTCCGGAGGGGGCCTCGTGAAGCCCGGGGGGTCCCTGACCCTGGTCTGCAAGGCCTCCGGATACACCTTCGGCGACTACTACATGGGATGGATGCGACAGGCGCCCGGGAAGGCGCTCGAATACGTCGCAAGTATTAACAGCGGTGGTAGTAGCACATACTACGCGTCGGCGGTGAAGGGACGCTTCACCATCTCCAGGAACAACGGGCAGAGCACGGCCACCCTGCAGATGAACAGCCTCAAGGCCGAAGACACCGCCACCTACTACTGCGCGAAAGGTGCTGGTGGTTATGCTGCTCCTGGTGCTGCTGAGATTGCTGGTGCTGCTGGTGCTCGTGCTGCTGGTGCTGCTGGTGCTGCTCCTTGTGGTGCTGGTCATGATGATGGTGCTGGAGATGTTAATACTGTCAGCCATCAACACCACCAGCACTACAACCACTCCAAGCACTACCAGCATAAGCTTTCGCGCAGTAGTAGGTGGCGGTGTCTTCGGCCTTGAGGCTGTTCATCTGCAGGGTGGCCGTGCTCTGCCCGTTGTTCCTGGAGATGGTGAAGCGCCCCTTCACTGCCGGCGCGTAGACTGTGGTACTACCACTGCTGCTAATATGCACGACCTCCTCGAGCCCCTTCCCAGGTGCCTGTCGCACCCATGCCATGTTGTAGCTGCTGAAGGTGAAGCCGGAGGCCTTGCAGACCAGGGTCAGGGACCCCCCGGGCTTCACGAGGCCCCCTCCGGACTCGTCCAACGTCTCGGCCGCCCGCAGCCCTGGGGAGGAAGGACAGAGAGCGGTGGGCTCAGCCGCACGGCACGGGCCCCCGCACGGCCGTGGGGAGCCGGGGCCGCCGGCAGCCTCCGCGGGACCGGGCCCTACCTGGGACGGCGGCCAGGAGGAGGAGGAGGAGGGCGAAGGCGTGAGGCCGAGGACTCATGGTGGGCAGGGGAAGGGGGCGCCGGGTGCTGTGGGGATGCTGGGGACGGGCGCATTTGAAGGCGCCCTGAGGGGCATTCATCGCCTTTCCTCCTTGGGGTATTTCATTGCCTTGAGTTATTTCATAATAACTCAGCTGAGCCCACCGCTCTCTGTCCTTCCTCCCCAGGGCTGCGGGCGGCCGAGACGTTGGACGAGTCCGGAGGGGGCCGTGTGAGTCCTGGGGCGTCCCTGACCCTGGTCTGCAAGGGCTCCGGATACACCTTCAGCAGCTTCGGCATGGCATGGATCCGACAGGCGCCCGGGAAGGCGCTCGAGTTGGTGGCGAGTGTTAACAGCGAGGGTGGTAGCACATGGTACTTGCCGGCGGTGCAGGGACGCTTCACCCTCTCCAGGAACGACGGGCAGAGCACGCTCACCCTGCAGATGAACAGCCTCAAGGCCAGACCCCAAACAGCCTCAAGGCCGAAGACACCGCCACCTACTACTGCGCGAGAGCTGCTCACGGTAGTTATGGTTATGCTGCTGAGATTGCTGGTGCTGCTGCTGCTGGTGCTGGGGCTGCTGGTGATGTTCATGATGGTCCCGGTGATGCTAATGGTGTTGGGATCTTAATGGTGTTGGTGATGTTAATTCTGTTGGCGATGGTGATGTTGATGAAGGTGTTCATGCTGTTGATGATGGTCTCGGTGATCTTAATGGTGCTGGTGATGCTGACAGTTACATATTCGAGCACTATCACCACTCCAACCACTACCACCATACTCACCATGTCTACCATCACGAAGATGGTGCTGGTGCTGGTCTTCATGATGTTGATGATGGTGCTGGAGATGTTAATATTGTCAGCCGTCAACACTACCAGCACTACCACCACACCAACCACTACCAGCGGATCTGGTACCATCATCAGCATCACGAAGACCATCACCGACACCATCATCATGACCAGCACCACAACCAATGTCACCAGCAGCACCAGCACCAGCAGCACCATCAGTCTCATCAGCACCACAACCACTACCAGCACATTTCGCGCAGTAGTAGGTGGCGGTGTCTTCGGCCTTGAGGCTGTTCATCTGCAGGGTGGCCGTGCTCTGCCCGTTGTTCCTGGAGATGGTGAAGCGTCCCTGCACCGCTGACGCGCAGCCTGTCCAACTACTATCGCTGGTAATATCCGCGACGTATTCAAGCGCTTTCCCGGGCGCCTGTCGGATCCATCCCATGCTGAAGCTGCTGAAGGTGTATCCAGAGCCCTTGCAGACCAGGGTCAGGGACGCCCCAGGACTCACACGGCCCCCTCCGGACTCGTCCAACGTTGCGGCCGCCCGCAGCCCTGGGGAGGAAGGACAGAGAGCGGTGGGCTCAGCCGCACGGCACGGGCCCCCGCACGGCCGTGGGGAGCCGGGGCCGCCGGCAGCCTCCGCGGGACCGGGCCCTACCTGGGACGGCGGCCAGGAGGAGGAGGAGGAGGGCGAAGGCGTGAGGACTCATGGTGGGCAGGGGAAGGGGGCGCCGGGTGCTGTGGGGATGCTGGGGATGGGCGCATTTGAACATGCCTGGATGGGCGTTCATCGCCTTTCCTCCTTGGGGTATTTCATTGCTCTGAGTTATTTCATAATAACTCAGCTGAGCCCACCGCTCTCTGTCCTTCCTCCCCAGGGCTGCGGGCGGCCGAGACGTTGGACGAGTCCGGAGGGGGCCGTGTGAGTCCTGGGGGGTCCCTGACCCTGGTCTGCAAGGGCTCCGGATACACCTTCAGCAGCTTCGGCATGGCATGGATCCGACAGGCGCCCGGGAAGGCGCTCGAGTTGGTGGCGAGTGTTAACAGCGAGGGTGGTAGCACATGGTACTTGCCGGCGGTGCAGGGACGCTTCACCATCTCCAGGAGCTACTGGTACAGCACGCTCACCCTGCAGATGAACAGCCTCAAGGCCGAAGACACCGCCACCTACTACTGTGCAAAATGTGCTTATACTGGTGGTATTTATGGTCATGCTGATCAGATTGGTGGTGCTGCTGGTGCTGCTGGCATTGTTCATGGCCCAGGGAAAGGCCCCGACACAACTCACCCCGGCCACCAGCAGGTTCTCCACCCGCAGCTCTTCTCACGCAGCGCTGGGCTCTGGGGTCGTCGCTCCTGAGGCTTTCCACCCATGAAGCCCTTAGGCTGACGGATGTCGCCCTGGGCTTCTGCAGGGCTGGGCCATCAAGGGCCCAAACCCTGCTGAACAAGCAGCAGCTGATGTTGGACGAGTCCGGAGGGGGCCTCGTGAAGCCTGGGGCGTCCCTGACCCTGGTCTGCAAGGCCTCCGGATACACCTTCAGCGACTACAGCATTTATTGGGTGCGACAGGCGCCCGGGAAGGGGTTCGAGGCAGTCGCAGTTATTAACAGTGATGGTACCACAAGATACGCGCCGGCGGTGCAGGGACGCTTCACCATCTCCAGGAACAACGGGCAGAGCACGCTCACCCTGCAGATGAACAGCCTCAAGGCCGAAGACACCGCCACCTACTACTGCGCGAGAGCTGCTCACGGTAGTTATGGTTATGCTGCTGAGATTGCTGGTGCTGCTGCTGCTGGTGCTGGGGCTGCTGGTGATGTCCATGATGGTCCCGGTGATGCTAATGGTGTTGGGATCTTAATGGTGTTGGTGATGTTAATTCTGTTGGCGATGGTGATGTTGATGAAGGTGTTCATGCTGTTGATGATGGTCTCGGTGATCTTAATGGTGCTGGTGATGCTGACAGTTACATATTCGAGCACTATCACCACTCCAACCACTACCACCATACTCACCATGTCTACCATCACGAAGATGGTGCTGGTGCTGGTCTTCATGATGTTGATGATGGTGCTGGAGATGTTAATATTGTCAGCCGTCAACACTACCAGCACTACCACCACACCAACCACTACCAGCGGATCTGGTACCATCATCAGCATCACGAAGACCATCACCGACACCATCATCATGACCAGCACCACAACCAATGTCACCAGCAGCACCAGCACCAGCAGCACCATCAGTCTCATCAGCACCACAACCACTACCAGCACATTTCGCGCAGTAGTAGGTGGCGGTGTCTTCGGCCTTGAGGCTGTTCATCTGCAGGGTGGCCGTGCTCTGCCCGTTGTTCCTGGAGATGGTGAAGTGTCCCTGCACCGCTGACGCGCAGCCTGTCCAACTACTATCGCTGGTAATATCCGCGACGTATTCAAGCGCTTTCCCGGGCGCCTGTCGGATCCATCCCATGCTGAAGCTGCTGAAGGTGTATCCAGAGCCCTTGCAGACCAGGGTCAGGGACGCCCCAGGACTCACACGGCCCCCTCCGGACTCGTCCAACGTCGCGGCCGCCCGCAGCCCTGGGGAGGAAGGACAGAGAGCGGTGGGCTCAGCCGCACGGCACGGGCCCCCGCACGGCCGTGGGGAGCCGGGGCCGCCGGCAGCCTCCGCGGGACCGGGCCCTACCTGGGACGGCGGCCAGGAGGAGGAGGAGGAGGGCGAAGGCGTGAGGACTCATGGTGGGTAGGGGAAGGGGGCGCCGGGTGCTGTGGGGATGCTGGGGACGGGCGTATTTGAAGGCACCCTGAGGGGCGTTCATCGCGTTTCCTCCTTGGGGTATTTCATTGCTCTGAGTTATTTCATAATAACTCAGCTGAGCCCACCGCTCTCTGTCCTTCCTCCCCAGGGCTGCGGGCGGCCGAGACGTTGGACGAGTCCGGAGGGGGCCTCGTGAAGCCCGGGGGGTCCCTGACCCTGGTCTGCAAGGGCTCCGGCTTCACCTTCAGCAGCTACGCCATGCAGTGGGTGCGACAGGCACCCGGGAAGGGGCTCGAGTGGGTCGCGGGTATTGATAGCTATGGTAGCACATACTACGCGTCGGCGGTGAAGGGACGCTTCACCATCTCCAAGAACAACGGGCAGAGCACGCTCACCCTGCAGATGAACAGCCTCAAGGCCGAAGACACCGCCACCTACTACTGCGCGAAAAGTGCTCGCAGTGGTTATGGTTATGCTGCTGATGGGACTGCTGGTGCTGCTGGTGCTGCTGCAGCCCGTACCGCTACCACCGCTGTAAATACCCACGATGAATTGTACTCTGATGGACACCCTGCCTGTGGGCAGGACAATTCTTGCCCAAGGCCTTTACAACACAGCACCTCTAGATCTGGTGCAAAAGAAACTGTGAAAGGGTAAAAGCGTATTCATAAAAATGTGAACAGTAAGACAATAAGAGGCAACATGTCCCTCTGTTTGCGGTGTCCCGAACATCTCCAGCTTCAGCAGCTACAACATGAACTGGGTGCGACAGGCACCTGGGAAGGGGCTCGAATACGTCGCACAAATTAGCTACGATGGTAGTGACACAGGCTACGCGCCAGCGGTGCAGGGACGCTTCACCATCTCCAGGAACAACGGGCAGAGCACGCTCACCCTGCAGATGAACAGCCTCAAGGCCGAAGACACCGCCACGTACTACTGCGCGAAAAGCGCTTACGGTGGTGGTGGTTGGGGTTATGCTGAACATATTGGTGGTGCTGGTGGTACTGGTGCTGCTCTTGATGTTGGTTGTGGTGCTGGTCATGATAATGGTGCTGGAGTCGTTAAGACTGTCAGCCATCAACAGCACCAGCACTATCACCACCCCAACCACTACCAGCATATCGTGCGCAGTAGTAGGTGGCGGTGTCTTCGGCCTTGAGGCTGTTCATCTGCAGGGTGAGCGTGCTCTGCCCGTTGTTCCTGGAGATGGTGAAGCATCCTGGCACCGCCGGCGCGTAGAATGTGCTACTACCATCCTTGCTAATATCTGCGACGTATTCAAGCCCCTTCCCAGGCGCCTGTCGCACCCATGCCATGAGGTAGCTGCTGAAGGTGAAGCCGGAGATGTTTGGGACTACCCAAGCACTGCAGCGAGGTCTGCTTTACCCACACTATTGGAACATTTTGCTCCAGAAATTAAGTATTTTCCCATTTGTGGCCACCCTTGCCCCAAATAGAAGGACGCATTGAATCTTATGCTTACTCTTGACCTCAGTATGGGCATGCTTTTGCCCTTTCATGGCTATTTTTGCCCCAAATACAGAGGTGTTTGGCTCTATATGCCCTCTTTGCCCCAAACATGAGCACTTGGCTCATTTTCAGGGGCACTGTGGCCCCACGATGGGGGTTCTTTGCCCTTAATGGATATTTTTCGATGCAAATAATACACATTTCCTACTTTTTAACATGAATTTGAATGAAATTGGGGTGTTGATTATTATCCTGGCCACTTACGCACCTATCACATGGACTTTTTTCTTCCTTTCCCCTTTTTCCCAGAATACTAGCATATTTTTAACACCTTGGGGCCAGCTGAGTCCAAAATGTGGGAATCTCGTCCCACTTCTGGGCTAGAAACCCCCAATTTTAGATATTTTTTGTGAGACATTCAGCACTCCCTCCAGTGCCCACTCAAGCATAGCCAGACAGATGTTTGTGTGTGGGCTCTTTCTGGGCAGAAAACGAGTTATTTTGGTACTGCCTGAAACCTCAGCAGCTGGAGCAGCCCTGAAACACAGCCGCTTTCTGTTTCCTGTGTCCATTTTAGAGAGATTGCAATTAAATTACTCAGCATTCATATTAAATAATCCATCCAATTAAATAATTCCATGTCACAAGTGATCAGGGGTCACGATGAAATAACTCAAAGCACCCCATGAATTAGTGCATGGTAGAGAATTAAATGAAATGACGAAGAAACACAGTGAATGCTTGTCAAAGATCAAAATGAAATAATTCCACGTCTTATTAATTAGAGCATGGTAGAAAAAGCAACAAATCTCAAGTTTGTTGAGTTGTTTCTACTCAGCAAAGAAACACGATGAGTCCTGGTCAAGGAGCGCCATGAAATAATTCAGTGCATGCAATTAATGAGTGCGTGGCAGGGAATGCAATGACATAACTCAACGAGGAAACACGATGAGTGCCCCTGAAATGGAACAAGGAAAAAATCTAACGAGCCCAATTAATGAGCCCATCGTAGAGAATGTAATGAAAGAAGTCAAGTCAATGAAATAACTCAATGAAATACCCCAAGGAGGAAACGCGATGAATGCCCCTCAGGGTACCTTCAAATGCGCCCGTCCCCAGCATCCCCACAGCACCTGGCGCCCCCTTCCCCTGCCCACCATGAGTCCTCGGCCTCACGCCTTCGCCCTCCTCCTCCTCCTCCTGGCCGCCGTCCCAGGTAGGGCCCGGTCCCGCGGAGGCTGCCGGCGGCCCCGGCTCCCCACGGCCGTGCGGGGGCCCGTGCCGTGCGGCTGAGCCCACCGCTCTCTGTCCTTCCTCCCCAGGGCTGCGGGCGGCCGTGACGTTGGACGAGTCCGGAGGGGGCCTCGTGAAGCCCGGGGGGTCCCTGACCCTGGTCTGCAAGGGCTCCGGATACACCTTCAGCAGCTACACCATGGGATGGGTGCGACAGGCGCCTGGGAAGGCGCTTGAATTCGTTGCGGGTATTAGCTACAGTGGTAGTAGCACAGCCTACGCGTCAGCGGTGAAGGGACGCTTCACCATCTCCAGGAGCTACTGGTACTGCACGCTCACCCTGCAGATGAACAGCCTCAAGGCCGAAGACACCGCCACCTACTACTGCGCAAAAGCTCCTGATAGTGGTGCTTGGAGTTATGCTTATGCGATTGGTGGTGCTGCTGGTGCTACTCTCATTGTTCATGGCCCAGGGAAAGGCCCCGACACAACTCACCCCGGCCTCCAGCGGGTTCTCCACCCACAGCTCTTCTCAGCCCCATCACTGTCGACAGCACCAGCACCAGCACCAACATCACCGTGATCATCATCATGAAAAGCAACAACACCAACACCACCAACACCATCATCATAAAGAGCACCGCCAGCAACATCTCCAACACTATCAACACCACAACCAGCACCATCAAGAGCCCAACCACCACCATAGCCTCTCGCGCAGTAGTAGGTGGCGGTGTCTTCGGCCTTGAGGCTGTTCATCTGCAGGGTGGCCGTGCTCTGCCCGTCGTTCCTGGAGATGGTGAAGCGTCCCTTCACCGCCGGCGCATAGGCTGTGCTACCACCACTGGTATAGCTGCGATGACGTCAAGCCCCTTCCCGGGTGCCTGTCGCACCCAATACATCCTGTAGCTGCTGAAGGTGTATCCGGAGCCCTTGCAGACCAGGGTCAGGGACCCCCCAGGCTGAGCCCACCTCTTTTTGTCCTTCCTCCCCAGGGCTGCGGGCGGCCGAGACGTTGGACGAGTCCGGAGGGGGCCTCGTGAAGCCCGGGGGGTCCCTGACCCTGGTCTGCAAGGGCTCCGGCTTCACCTTCAGCAGCTACCCCATGGTTTGGGTGCGACAGGCGCCCGGGAAGGAGCTTGAGTACGTCGCACAAATTAGCAGCAGTGGTAGTAGCACAGACTACGCGTCGGCGGTGCAGGGACGCTTCACCATCTCCAAGAACGACGGGCAGAGCACGGCCACCCTGCAGATGAACAGCCTCAAGGCCGAAGACACCGCCACCTACTACTGCACGAGAAGTTATGATGGTGGTTGGAGTGGTGATAGAGCTAGTAGTGTTGATGGCTGACAATATTAACATCACCAGCACCATCATTTAGACCAGCACCACAGCCAGCAGCACCAGTACCACCAGCACCAGCAGCACCAGCAATATCTTCAGCATAAGCCCAACTACCACTACCATCATCTTGTTTCGTGCAGTAGTAGGTGGCGGTGTCTTCGGCTTTGAGGCTGTTCATCTGCAGGGTGGCCGTGCTCTGCCCGTCGTTCCTGGAGATGGTGAAGCGTCCCTTCACCGCCGACGCGTAGTCTGTGTAACTACCATCGCTGTAAATACTTGCGACGTATTCGAGCGCCTTCCCGGGTGCCTGTCGCATCCATCCCATGTAGTAGTCGCCGAAGGTGAAGCCGGAGGCCTTGCAGACCAGGGTCAGGGACCCCCCGGGCTTCACGAGGCCCCCTCCGGACTCGTCCAACGTCTCAGCCGCCCGCAGCCCTGGGGAGGAAGGACAGAGAGCGGTGCTCTATCGATAAAAAGGATCAGGTGCCTTATTATGAATTAACTCAGGGCAATGAAATACCCCAAGGATGAAACACGATGAACGCCCCTCCCGGTGCCTTCAAATGCGCCCGTCCCCAGTATCCCCACAGCACCCAGCGCCCCCTTCCCCTACCCACCATGAGTCCTCACGCCTTCGCCCTCCTCCTCCTCCTCCTGGCCGCCGTCCCAGGTAGGGCCCGGTCCCGCGGAGGCTGCCGGCGGCCCCGGCTCCCCACGGCCGTGCGGGGGCCCGTGCCGTGCGGCTGAGCCCACCGCTCTCTGTCCTTCCTCCCCAGGGCTGCGGGCGGCCGCGACGTTGGACGAGACCGGAGGGGGCCTCGTGAAGCCCGGGGGGTCCCTGGCCCTGTTCTGCAAGGGCTCCGGCTTTGACTTCAGCAGCTACAACATGCAGTGGGTACGACAGGCGTCTGGAAAGGGGCTTGAGTTTGTCGCGAGTATCACCGACGGTAGTTATAGCACATATTACTCGCCAGCAGTGCAGGGACGCTTCACCATCTCCAGGGACAACGGGCAGAGCACGCTCACCCTGCAGATGAACAGCCTCAAGGCCGAAGACACCGCCACCTACTACTGCGTGAAAGAAGCTGGTGGTAGTGGTTACGCTTACGATGCTAGGATTGGTGGTGCTGCTGGTGCTGCTGGCATTGTTCATGGCCCAGGGAAAGGCCCCGACACAACTCACCCCGGCCATGAGCACCAGCAGCACCATCAATATCTTCAGCAGTACCACCACCAGTGTAAGCACGTTTTGCGCAGTAGTAGGTGGCGGTGTCTTCGGCCTTGAGGCTGTTCATCTGCAGGGTGGCCGTGCTCTGCCCGTCGTTCCTGGAGAGGGTGAAGCGCCCCTTCACTGCCGGCGCGTAGACTGTGGTACTACCACTGCTGCTAATATGCACGACCTCCTCGAGCCCCTTCCCAGGTGCCTGTCGCACCCATGCCATTTTGTAGCTGCTGAAGGTGAAGCCGGAGGCCTTGCAGACCAGGGTCAGGGACCCCCCGGGCTTCACGAGGCCAATGTCTCAACTGCCTGCAGCCCTGGGGAGGAAGGACAGAGAGCAGTTGGCTAAGCCTGGGGGTGTTCTAGACCCTGGTCTCCAAGGGCTCCGGCTTCACCTTCAGCAACTACTACATGTATTGGGTGCGACAGGCACCTGGGAAGGGGCTCGAAAACGTCACAAAAATTAGCAAAGATGGTAGTGACACAAGGTACGCGGCTGCGGTGCAGGGACGCTTCACCCTCTCCAGGAACGACGGGCAGAGCACGCTCACCCTGCAGATGAACAGCCTCAAGGCCGAAGACACCGCCACCTACTACTGCGCGAAAGAAGATGGTGGTTACAGTGGTGGTGCTGACGATATTGCTGGTGCTGCTCTTCCTGGTGCTGCTGGTGCTGGTGGTGCGGGTGATCTTGGTTCTGGTGCTGGTCATGATGACGGTGTTGGTGATGTTAATACTGTCAGCCATCAACACCACCAGCACTACCACCACACCAACCACTACCAGTTTCTTTCGCGCAGTAGTAGGTGGCGGTGTCTTCGGCCTTGAGGCTGTTCATCTGCAGGGTGGCCGTGCTCTGCCCGTCGTTCCTGGAGATGGTGAAGCGTCCCTGCACCGCTGGCGCGTAGGATGTGCTACTACCATCGTAGCCAATACCCGCGACCCACTCAAGCCCCTTCCCGGGTGCCTGTCGCACCCACTCCATGGTGTAGCTGCTGAAGGTGTATCCGGAGCCCTTGCAGACCAGGGTCAGGGACCCCCCCGGGCTTCATGAGGCCAATGTCTCAACTGCCCGCAGCCCTGGGGAGGAAGGACAGAAGAGTGGGGGGGATCATCCTGGAGGATCCCTGACCCTGGTCTGCAAGGGCTCCGGCTTCACCTTCAGCAGCTACGCCATGGGATGGATGCCACAGGCACCTGGGAAGGGGCTCAAGTACGTCGCGAGTATTAGCGAGAGTGGTGGTTACACATTCTACGCGCCGGCGGTGCAGGGACGCTTCACCATCTCCAGGAACGACGGGCAGAGCACGGCCACCCTCGTGATGAACAGCCTCAAGGCCGAAGACACCGCCACCTACTACTGCGCAAGACATGACCGTGCTCCTGGTAGTGCTGCTGCCGGTCATGGTGATGGTGATTTTGATGCTGACGGAGGCCTTAGTGGTGATGATGATGCTAGACATGATGATGCGAGAGAGTATGGTGGTAGTCCTTGGAGCGGTGATAGTGCTGGTGGTGTTGATGGCTGACTATTAACATCACCAAGACCATCATGAACATCACAAAGACCATCACCAACACCATATTCATGAGCAGTACCACAACCAATATCACCAGCAGCTCCAGCACCATCAATCCCACTAGCAGCAGTACCACAACCGCTATCAGCACATTTCGTGCAGTAGTAGGTGGCGGTGTCTTCGGCCTTGAGGCTGTTCATCTGCAGGGTGGCCGTGCTCTGCCCGTCGTTCCTGGAGATGGTGAAGCGTCCCTGCACCGCCGGCGCGTATTTTGTGTAACTACCAGTGTTGTCAATACCCGCGACGTATTCGAGTGCCTTCCTGGGTGCCCATCTCATGCTGAAGCTGCTGAAGGTGAAGCCGGAGCCCTTGCAGACCAGGGTCAGGGACCCCCCAGGCTTCACGAGGCCCCCTCCGGACTCATCCAACGTCTCGGCCGCCCGCAGCCCTGGGGAGGAAGGACAGAGAGCGGTGACAGAAGCCCGGGGGGTCCCTGACCCTGGTCTGCAAGGGCTCCGGCTATGACTTCAGCAGCTTCAGCATGTACTGGGTGCAACAGACGCCAGAGAAGGTGCTCGAGGCGGTTGCAGCTATTAGCTACGATGGTAGTAGCACACAGTATTCTCCGGTAGTGCAGGGACGCTTCACCATCTCCAGGAACGACGGGCAGAGCTCGCTCACCGTGCGGACGAGCAGCCTCAAGTTCGAGGACACCGCCACCTACTACTGCGCGAAATGCCTTAGAGGTTATACTACGGCTGATGCGGATGGCATTGATTGTGCTGCTGCTGTTGGTTACATTGGTGGTGTCCGTGGTGTTCACGATGGTGTTGGTGATGTTGCTGGTGCTGGTCATCTTGGTGCTACTGTTGGTGATTCTGCCCTCGAGCACGGCACAAGGGAAGGGCTTCAGCACAAATTGCCCTGCCCACAAGCAGGTCTCCAGCACCACCACCAACGTGAGCAGCTTTTGTGCAGTAGTAGGGCTGTTGGCAGCCATGATACTGGACGAGTCTGGAGGGGGCCTCGTGAAGCCCGGGGGGTCCCTGACCCTGGTCTGCAAGGGCTCCGGATACACCTTCAGCAGCTACGCCATGCTTTGGGTGCGACAGGCACCCGGGAAGGGGCTCGAGTACGTCGCAAGTATTAGCAGCAGTGGTAGTAGCACATACTACGCGTCGGCGGTGAAGGGACGCTTCACCATCTCCAGGAACAACGGGCAGAGCACGCTCACCCTGCAGATGAACAGCCTCAAGGCCGAAGACACCGCCACCTACTACTGCACGAGAAGTTACGCTTGTAGTGGTTGTACTGCTGTTGGTTGGATTGATGGTGCTGCTGGTGCTGCTGGCCTCATCCACGGCCCATGGAAAGGTCCCGACACAGCTCATCCCAGCACCGCCGGCATGTAGGCTGTGCTACCACTGCTCATAACGGGTTCATGCCATGTGCTACCATCGCTCTGAATACCCGCGACCCACTCGAGCCCCTTCCCGGGTGCCTTTCGCACCCAGTGCATGCTGTAGCTGCTGAAGGTGAACCAGAGCCCTTGCAGACCAAGGTCAGGGACCCCCCGGGCTTCTGTAACCGCTCTCTGTCCTTCCTCCCCAGGGCTGCGGGCGACCATGACACTGGACGAGTGCAGAGGGGGCCTCATGAATCCTGGGGTGTCCCTGATCCTGGTCTGCAAGGGCTCCGGATACACCTTCAGCGACAACACCATGTTTTGGGTGCGACAGGCACCCGGGAAGGCGCTCGAGTTCGTCGCGAGCATTTACAGCAGTGGTAGTAGCACATCCTACGCGTCGGCGGTGAAGGGACGCTTCACCATCTCCAGGAACAACGGGCAGAGCACGGCCACCCTCGTGATGAACAGCCTCAAGGCCGAAGACACCGCCACCTACTACTGCGCGAAATATGCTTACAGTGGTGGTGGTTACGCTTATGAGATTGCTCGTGCTGCTGGTGCTGGTGCTGCTGGTGCTGTTGGCTGTGGTGCTGGTCATGATGATGGTGCTGGTGATGTTAATACTGTCAGCCATCAACACCACCAGCACTACCACCACACCAACCACTGCTATAACCTTTCGCGCAGTAGTAGGTGCTACTACCATCCTTGCTAATATCTGCGACGTATTCAAGCCCCTTCCCAGGCGCCTGTCGCACCCATGCCATGAGGTAGCTGCTGAAGGTGAAGCCGGAGATGTTTGGGACTACCCATGCACTGCAGCGAGGTCTGCTTTACTCGCACTATTGGAACATTTTGCTCCAGAAATTAAGTATTTTCCCATTTGTGGCCACCCTTGCCCCAAATAGAAGGACGCATTGAATCTTATGCTTACTCTTGACCTCAGTATGGGCATGCTTTTGCCCTTTCATGGCTATTTTTGCCCCAAATACAGAGGTGTTTGGCTCTATATGCCCTCTTTGCCCCAAACATGAGCACTTGGCTCATTTTTCAGGGACACTGTGGCCCCACGATGGGGGTTCTTTGCCCTTAATGGATATTTTTCGATGCAAATAATACACATTTCCTACTTTTTAACATGAATTTGAATGAAATTGGGGTGTTGATTATTATTCTTGCCATTTACACACCTATCACATAGAATTTTTTTCCTCTTTTTTCCATTTATTCCAGAATACTAGCATATTTTTAACACTTTGGGGCCAGCTGAGGCCAAAATGTGGGAATGTCATCCCACTTCTGGACTAAAAACCCTCAATTTGAGAAATTTTTGCTGAGACCTTCAGCGCTGCCCACCCAAGCATAGCCAGCCAAATGTTTGTGCGGGGGCTATTTCTGGGCAGAAAACGAGTTATTTTCACACTTCCTGAAACCTCAGCAGCTGGAGCAGCCCCGAAACACAGCTGTTTCTGTTTTCTGTGTCCATTTTAGAGAGATTGCAGTTAAATTACTCAGCATTCATATTAAATAATCCATCCAATTAAATAATTCCATGTCACAAGTGATCAGGGGTCACGATGAAATAACTCAAAGCACCCCATGAATTAGTGCATGGTAGAGAATTAAATGAAATGACGAAGAAACACAGTGAATGCTTGTCAAAGATCAAAATGAAATAATTCCACGTCTTATTAATTAGAGCATGGTAGAAAAAGCAACAAATCTCAAGTTTGTTGAGTTGTTTCTGCTCAGCAAAGAAACACGATGAGTCCTGGTCAAGGAGCGCCATGAAATAATTCAGTGCATGCAATTAATGAGTGCGTGGCAGGGAATGCAATGACATAACTCAACGAGGAAACACGATGAGTGCCCCTGAAATGGAACAAGGAAAAAAATCTAACGAGCCCAATTAATGAGCCCATCGTAGAGAATGTAATGAAAGAAGTCAAGTCAATGAAATAACTCAAGGAAATGAAATACCCCAAGGAGGAAAGGCGATGAATGCCCCTCAGGGTGCCTTCAAATGCGCCCGTCCCCAGCGTCCCCACAGCACCTGGCGCCTCCTTCCCCTACCCACCATGAGTCCTCAGCCTCACACCTTCGCCCTCCTCCTCCTCCTCCTGGCCGCCGTCCCAGGTAGGGCCCGGTCCCGCAGAGGCTGCCGGCGGCCCCGGCTCCCCACGGCCGTGCGGGGGCCCGTGCCGTGCGGCTGAGCCCACCGCTCTCTGTCCTTCCTCCCCAGGGCTGCGGGCGGCCGAGACGTTGGATGAGACCGGAGGGGGCCTCGTGAAGCCCGGGGGGTCCTTGGCCCTGTTCTGCAAGGGCTCCGGCTTCACCTTCAGCAGCTACCACATGCAGTGGGTGCGACAGGCGCCTGGGAAGGGGCTCGAGGCGGTCGCATATATTAACAGCGGTGGTAGCACATGGTACGCGTCAGCGGTGAAGGGACGCTTCACCATCTCCAGGGACAACGGGCAGAGCACGACCACCCTGCAGATGAACAGCCTCAAGGCCGAAGACACCGCCACCTACTACTGTGCGAAAGGTGCTAGTAGTGGTTGGGGTTGTGGTGCTGCCACTGGTGGTGGTGATGCTGCTGGTGATGTTGGTGATGGTGTTGATGATGTCGATGATGGTATGGATGATGTCAGAGGTGTAGGTGATGATGCTTTCAGTGAAATTGATGGTTCCGGTAAGATTGGTGGTGTTGGTAACTTTGATGCTGTTGTCGGTGATGTTGACGGCATTAATAATTATCATGGTGTCGATGATGTCGATGGTGTTGATAATGATCATAGAACCATGGACTCATAAAAACACAAGTTTGGAAAGGACCTACAAGGTCACCTACTCCAACCATCCTCCTATCACCACTACTACCCACTGAGCTACTATGTGATGATGGTGTCGATGATGATGAAGGCGCTGCTCACGCTGATATAGATCGTTATGTTGATGAGGCTGATGGTGCTGCTGCCCTCATGCATGGCACAGGGAAAGGGCCTGGACACAAATTCTCCTGGCCACAAGAAGCATCTCCATCAGTACCACCAGCTCTGCCCATTGTTACTGGAGATGGTGAAGCGTCCCTTCACCGCCGACGCGTAGTATGTGCCACTACCACTGCTGGTAATAAGCGCGACGTACTCGAGCCCTTCCCGGGTGCCTGTCGCACCCAATACATTTCGTAGGTGCTGAAGGTGAAGCCAGAGCCCTTGCAGACCAGGGTCAGGGACGCCCCAGGACTCACACGGCCCCCTCCGGACTCGTCCAACGTCGCGGCCGCCCGCAGCCCTGGGGAGGAAGGACAGAGAGCGGTGGGCTCAGCCGCACGGCACGGGCCCCCGCACGGCCGTGGGGAGCCGGGGCCGCCGGCAGCCTCCGCGGGACCGGGCCCTACCTGGGACGGCGGCCAGGAGGAGGAGGAGGAGGGCGAAGGCGTGAGGACTCATGGTGGGTAGGGGAAGGGGGCGCCGGGTGCTGTGGGGACGCTGGGGATGGGCGTATTTGAAGGCACCCTGAGGGGCATTCATCGCCTTTCCTCCTTGGGGTATTTCATTGCTCTGAGTTATTTCATAATAACTCAGCTGAGCCCACCGCTCTCTGTCCTTCCTCCCCAGGGCTGCGGGCGGCCGAGACGTTGGACGAGTCCGGAGGGGGCCTCGTGAAGCCCGGGGGGTCCCTGACCCTGGTCTGCAAGGCCTCCGGCTTCACCTTCAGCAGCTACAACATGGACTGGGTGCGACAGGCACCCGGGAAGGCGCTCGAGTGGGTCGCGAGTATTTGGAGCGATGGTAGTAGCCCATGGTACGCACCGGCAGTGCAGGGACGCTTCACCCTCTCCAAGCACAATTGGCAGAGCACGCTCACCCTGCAGATGAACAGCCTCAAGGCTGACGACTCCGCTACCTACTACTACACGAGAGATTTTGGTGGTGGTCAGGCTTTTGATGGTGCTGGTGGCGGTGTTGACAGTATTGGTTATGTTGATGTTGGTGCTCTTTATGACGATGGTGTTGGTGGTGTTGGTGTTGGTGCTCTTCATGATGTTGGTCATGGTGGTGTTAAGTGCTGGTGGTGGTGCTGTCGATAGTGACGGTGCTGAGAAGAGCTGCGGGTGGAGAACCTGCTGGTGGCTGCGGTGAGTTGTGTCGGGGCCTTTCCCGGGGGTGTGCACGGTGCCTGCAGCACCACCACCACCATCAATCTCACCAGCATAACCACAACCACCACTACCAGCATGTTTCCCGCAGTAGTAGGTGGCGGTGTCTTCGGCCTTGAGGCTGTTCATCTGCAGGGTGGCCGTGCTCTGCCCGTCATTCCTGGAGACGGTGAAGCGTCCCTGCACCGCCGGCGCATACCATGTGCTACTACCATCGTAGCTAATAGCTGCGACCTCCTCGAGCCCCTTCCCGGGCGCCTGTCGCACCCAAAACATGCTGTAGTCGCTGAAGGTGTATCCGGAGCCCTTGCAGACCAGGGTCAGGGACCCCCCGGGCTTCACGAGGCCCCCTCCGGATTCGTCCAACGTCTCGGCCGCCCGCAGCCCTGGGGAGGAAGGACAGAGAGCAGTGGGCTCAGCTGCACAGCACGGGCACCCGAGAAAGGGCTCAGGTTCAGCGTGAGTATTTACAAGGATGGTAGTAGCACAGGGTACGCGCCGGTGGTGCCGGGATGCTTCACGATCTCCAGGAGCTACTGGTACAGCACGGTCACACTGCAGATGAACAGCCTCAAGGCCGACGACACCGCCACCTACTACTGCACGAAAGGTGCTGGTAGTGGTGGTGGTGCTGAAGATATTGGTGGTGCTGCTGGTGCTGCTGGTGCTGGTGACGTTGATGGTGATTCCGGTCACGATGATGGTGTTGGTGATGTTAATCGTGTTGTCATGTAATCACCGGGACTGGCCCAAAATGGAGAGCAGCCTCGTGAGGCCTTTTCCGGGTCTCTCAGCACCTGTGGGTCCTGAGGGAGCCAACGGACTCATCGACAGTTGGGACTGGTGGATGTCCACCTCACGTGTTCCTTGTCTTGGTCCTCTCCCAGCACTGGAACACCTCCGATTCTCCAGGCTTTCTCCATGGGATTCCTGAAGGCCGGTCTTTCTGGAGAAGGCCGAGGTGAAGGAGGCATTCAGACCTCAGCCTTCTCCACACCCTGCCCCATCAGGTCCCGGCCTCCTTCAGCAGTGATCCAACGCTCCCCCGGTCCTCCTTTTGTCACCGATGTCCTCACAGAAGACCTTCACATTGTCCTTGTCATCCCTGACCACTCCAGTGGGCCATTTGGGTTCCCAACTTCATGCTGGGATGCTCAGACAACAGCTCGGTGTTCCTCCCATGTCCTTCCACTCCCTGTAGGCTTCCTTTTATGTCTGACTTTGGCCAGGAGCTCCACGTTCCTCCACGCGGACCTCCTGGCATCGTTGCCTGACTTCCTCTTCACAGCAACGCATCGCGGCCGAGCTTGGAGGAGGTGACCCTCGAGGATCTCCATCAATGAAACCAGCACCAGGAGCAGCACCAGCACCACCGCTGTCTCTCGCGCAGTAGTAGGTGGCGGTGTCTTCGGCCTTGAGGCTGTTCATCACGAGGGTGGCCGTGCTCTGCCCGTTGTTCCTGGAGATGGTGAAGCGTCCCTGCACCGCCGACGCGTAGTTTGTGTAACTACCATCGCTGTTAATATTCGCGATGTATTCGAACCCCTTCCCGGGTGCCTGTTGCACCCACTGCATTTGGTAGCTGCTGAAGGTGAAGCCGGAGCCCTTGCAGACCAGGGTCAGGGACCCCCCGGGCTTCACGAGGCCCCCTCCGGACTCGTCCAACGTCTCGGCCGCCCGCAGCCCTGGGGAGGAAGGACAGAGAGCGGTGGGCTCAGCCTGCGGGGTCCAGAGTTCTTGGCAGGGAATGCAATGAAATAACTCAACAAGGAAACACGATGAGCGCTCCTGAAATGGAGCAAGGAAATAATTCAAGGAGCCCAATTAAGGACCCCATTGTAGGGAATGCAATGAAAGAAGTCAAGTCAATGAAATAACTCAGGGCAATGAAGTAACTCAGGGCAATGAAATCACTCAAGGCGATGAAATACCCCAAGGAGGAAAGGCGATGAACGCCCCTCAGGGCGCCTTCAAATGCGCCCGTCCCCAGCATCCCCACAGCACCCGGCGCCCCCTTCCCCTACCCACCATGAGTCCTCACGCCTTCGCCCTCCTCCTCCTCCTCCTGGCCGCCGTCCCAGGTAGGGCCCGGTCCCGCGGAGGCTGCCGGCGGCCCCGGCTCCCCACGGCCGTGCGGGGGCCCGTGCCGTGCGGCTGAGCCCACCGCTCTCTGTCCTTCCTCCCCAGGGCTGCGGGCGGCCGCGACGTTGGACGAGTCCGGAGGGGGCCGTGTGAGTCCTGGGGCGTCCCTGACCCTGGTCTGCAAGGGCTCCGGCTTCACCTTCAGCAGTGACACCATTTACTGGGTGCGACAGGCGCCTGGAAAGGGGCTCAAGTGGGTCGCCACTATTAACAGTGATAGTAGTGGCATATGGTACACGTCGGCAGTGCAGGGACGCTTCACCCTCTCCAGAAACGACGGGCAGAGCACGGCCACCCTGCAGATGAACAGCCTCAAGGCCGAAGACACCGCCACCTACTACTGCGCGAAAAGTGCTGATGCTGGTGGTGGTGCCGGTGCAATCATTGCTGGTGCTGCAGGTGCTGGTGCTGCTGGTGACATTGGTTGTGATGCTGGTCATGATGATGGTGTTGGTGATGATAACATTGTCAGCCATCAACACCACCAGCGCTATCACCGCAGCAACCACTAACAGCAGCTTTCGCGCAGTAGTAGGTGGCGGTGTCTTCGGCCTTGAGGCTGTTCATCTGCAGGGTGGCCGTGCTCTGCCCGTCGTTTCTGGAGAGGGTGAAGCGTCCCTGCACTGCCAGTGCGTAGGCTGTGGTACTACCACTGCTGCTAATAAGCGCGACGAACTCAAATCCTTTCCCGGGCGCCTGTTGTACCCACTACATGTAGTAGTCACTGAAGGTGAAGCCGGAGGCCTTGCAGACCAGGGTCAGGGACCCCCCGGGCTTCACGAGGCCCCCTCCAGACTCTTCCAGTATCATGGCTGCCCACAGCCCTGCTACTGCACAAAAGCCGCTCACGTTGGTGGTGGTGCTGGAGACCTGCTTGTGGGCAGGGCAATTTGTGCTGAAGCCCTTCCCTTGTGCCGTGCTCGAGGGCAGAATCACCAACAGTAGCACCAAGATGACCAGCACCAGCAACATCACCAACACCATTGCGAATATTACCACCACCACCAACGTAACCAGCAGCACCAGCATCACCAATTTCACTAGCATCAGCCGTAGTATAACCACCGGCACCACCTATCGCGCCATAGTAGGTGGTGGTGTCTTCGGCCTTGAGGCTGTTCATCAGCAGGATGAGCGTGCTCTGGCGTTGTCCTTGGGGATGGTGAAGCGTCCCTCCACCGCCGGAGCGTAGCTTGTCCAAAAACCATCGCTGGTAATACGCGCGACATACTCGAGCCCTTTCCCGGGGGCTTGTCTCACCCACATCATGTTGTAGCTACTGAAGGTGAAGCCGGAGATGTTTGGGACCATCCAGGGACTGCAGTGAGCTCTGAGGAGATGAGATGTGGTGCCGGACGGGCACACGGCAGCAGGAGCTGGTTGGGAAGGGAGATGTGGAGGTGCTGGGTGGCACCAAGCACGGTGCCCGGGTTCTCTGAGTGCAGAGGGGGCCTCGTGAAGCCCGGGGGTTCCCTGACCCTGGTCTGCAAGGCCTCCGGATACACCTTCAGCAGCTACCTCATGATGTGGGTGCGACAGGCACCCGGGAAGGAGCTCGAATTCGTCGCGGGTATTAGCGGCAGTGGTAGTTACACATACTACGCGTCGGCGGTGAAGGGACGCTTCACCATCTCCAGGAACAACGGGCAGAGCACGGTCACCCTGCAGATGAACAGCCCCAAGGCCGAAGACACCGCCACCTACTACTGCGCGAAATATGCTTACAGTGGTGGTGGTTACGCTTATGAGATTGCTGGTGCTGCTGATGCTGGTGCTGCTGGTGCTGCTGGCTGTGGTGCTGGTCATGATGATGGTGCTGGTGATGTTAATACCGTCAGCCATCAACACCACCAGCACTACCACCACACCAACCACTGCTATAAGCTTTCCCGCAGTAGTAGGTGGCGGTGTCTTCGGCCTTGAGGCTGTTCATCTGCAGGGTGAGCGTGCTCTGCCCGTCGTTCCTGGAGATGGTGAAGCGTCCCTTCACCGCCGACGCGTAGGATGTGCTACTACCACTGCCGCTAATACCCGCGACGAATTCGAGCCCCTTCCCGGGTGCCTGTCGCACCCAAAACATGGTGTTGTCGCTGAAGGTGTATCCGGAGGCCTTGCAGACCAGGATCAGGGACACCCCAGGATTCATGAGGCCCCCTCTGCACTCGTCCAGTGTCATGGTCGCCCGCAGCCCTGGGGAGGAAGGACAGAGAGCGGTTACAGAAGCCCGGGGGGTCCCTGACATTGGTCTGCAAGGGCTCTGGTTCACCTTCAGCAGCTACAGCATGCACTGGGTGCGAAAGGCACCCGGGAAGGGGCTCGAGTGGGTCGCGGGTATTCAGAGCGATGGTAGCACATGGCATGAACCCGTTATGAGCAGTGGTAGCACAGCCTACACGCCGGCGGTGCTGGGATGAGCTGTGTCGGGACCTTTCCATGGGCCGTGGATGAGGCCAGCAGCACCAGCAGCACCATCAATCCAACCAACAGCAGTACAACCAGTACAAGCGTAACTTCTCGTGCAGTAGTAGGTGGCGGTGTCTTCGGCCTTGAGGCTGTTCATCTGCAGGGTGAGCGTGCTCTGCCCGTCGTTCTTGGAGATGGTGAAGCGTCCCTTCACCGCCGACGCGTAGTTTGTGCTACTACCACCGCTGTTAATAGCTGCGACGACCTCAAGCCCCTTCCCGGGCGCCTGTCGCACCCAATACATGCTGTAGCTGCTGAAGGTGTATCCGGAGGCCTTGCAGACCAGGCTGAGCCCACCGCTCTCTGTCCTTCCTCCCCAGGGCTGCGGGCGGCCGAGACGTTGGACGAGTCCGGAGGGGGCCGTGTGAGTCCTGGGGGGTCCCTGACCCTGGTCTGCAAGGGCTCCGGCTTCACCTTCAGCAGCGTCAGCATGGGATGGATCTGACAGATGCCCGGGAAGGGGCTCGAGTTGGTCGCGCGTATTAACAACGATGGTAGTTACACAGGGTACGTGCCGGCGGTGAAGGGACGCTTCACCATCTCCAAGAACAACGGGCAGAGCACGCTCACCCTGCAGATGAACAGCCTCAAGGCCGAAGACACCGCCACCTACTACTGCGCGAAACGTGATAGCAGTGCTAGTTGGGGTCACACTGGTGAGATTGATGGTGCTGCTGGTGCTGCTGGCATTGTTCATGGCCCAGGGAAAGGCCCCGACACAACTCACCCCGGCCACCAGCAGGTTCTCCACCCGCAGCTCTTCTCACGCAGCGCTGGGCTCTCGGGTCGTTGCTCCTGAGGCTTTTCACCCATGAAGCCCTCAGGCTGATGGATGTCGCCCTGGGCTTCTGCAGGGCTGGGCCATCGAGTGCCCAGGATCCTGCCGGAGAACCTCCTGGTGGATGGGCGGGAGGGGCGGAGGGTGATGGAGGTTGGCCAGCGGATGAAGGGTGGTCATAAAACAAAACAAAATGAAATGGTGATGGTGGTGGAGACCCCAGAATCCATGTCCAAGGTCCTTCCCTGTGCTCTGCACGAGGCCATCAGCACCACCAGAAGCAGCATCAATACGATAACCAGCACCACCAGCATAACCACTAGCAGCTCTCGCGCAGTAGTAGGTGGCGGTGTCTTCGGCCTTGAGGCTGTTCATCACGAGGGTGGCCGTGCTCTGCCCGTTGTTCCTGGAGATGGTGAAGCGTCCCTGCACCGCCGGCGCGTATCTTGTGGTACTACCACTGGTGCTAATACTCGCAACCCACTCAAGCGCCTTCCCGGGCGCCTGTCGCACCCAGTTCATGCCGACGCTGCTGAAGGTGAAGCCGGAGGCCTTGCAGACCAGGGTCAGGGACCCCCCGGCCTTCACGAGGCCCCCTCCGGACTCATCCAACATCAGCTGCTGCTTGTCCAGGAGGATCCTGGGCCCTTGATGGCCCAGCCCTGCAGAAGCCCAGGGCGACATCCATCAGCCTGAGGGCTTCGTGGGTGAAAAGCCTCAGGAGTGACAACCCCAGAGCCCAGCGCTGCGTGAGAAGAGCTGCGAGTGGAGAACCTGGTGGTGGCCGGGGTGAGTTGTGTCGGGGCCTTTCCCTGGGCCATGAACAATGCCAGCACCACCAGCAGCACCACCAATCTCACCAGCATGACCATAAGCACCACCATAACCACCAGCAGCTTTCGCGCAGTAGTAGGTGGCGGTGTCTTCGGCCTTGAGGCTGTTCATCTGCAGGGTGAGCGTGCTCTGCCCGTCGTTCCTGGAGAGGGTGAAGCGTCCCTTCACCGCTGACGCGTAGGATGTGCCACCACCGCTAATAGCTGCGACGACCTCGAGCCCCTTCCCGGGCGCCTGTCGCACCCAATACATGCGGTAGCTGCTTCTGCCTTCAGCGACTATGACATGCAGTGGGTGAGACAGGCGCTCGGGGTGGGGCTCGAGTGGGTTGCGAGTATTTGGAGTGGTGATAGTAGCACATTGTCACGCTGGAGATGAACAGCCTCAAGGCCAACGACACCACCACCTACTACTGCGTGAGGGAGTATGCTGGTAGTGGCTGGAGCAGTGATGGTGCTGGTGGTGTTGATGCCTGACTATATTAACATCACCAAGACCATGACAAACAACACAAAAACCATCACCAACACCATCATCATGACCAGCACCACAACCAACATCACCACCAGCACCAGCAGCACCAGCAACGATTGCACCAGCACCACCATCAGCAGTTTTCGCGCAGTAGTAGGTGGCGGTGTCTTCGGCCTTGAGGCTGTTCATCTGCAGGGTGAACGTGCTCTGGTGTTGTCCTTGGAGATGGTGAAGCGTCCCTCCACCGCCGGCGTGTAGCCTGTCCAACTACCATCACTGGTAATACCCGCGACGTACTCGAGCCCCTTCCCGGGGGCCTGTCACACCCACATCACGTTGTAGCTACTGAAGGTGAAGCCAGAGATGTTTGGGACCATCCAGGGACTGCAGTGAGCTCTGAGGAGATGAGATGTGGTGCCGGATGGGCACACGGCAGCAGGAGCTGGTTGGGAAGGGAGATGTGGAGGTGCTGGGTGGCACCAAGCACGGTGCTCGGGTTCTCTGAGTGCAGAGGGGGCCTAGTGAAGCCCGGGGATTCCCTGACCCTGGTCTGCAAGGCCTCCGGATACACCTTCAGCAGCTACCTCATGATGTGGGTGCGACAGGCACCCGGGAAGGAGCTCGAATTCGTCGCGGGTATTAGCGGCAGTGGTAGTTACACATACTACGCGTCGGCGGTGAAGGGACGCTTCACCATCTCCAGGAACAACGGGCAAAGCACGGTCACCCTGCAGATGAACAGCCTCAAGGCCGAAGACACCGCCACCTACTACTGCGCGAAATATGCTTACAGTGGTGGTGGTTACGCTTATGAGATTGCTGGTGCTGCTGATGCTGGTGCTGCTGGTGCTGCTGGTGCTGGTGCTGCTGGTGCTGCTGGCTGTGGTGCTGGTCATGATGATGGTGCTGGTGATGTTAATACTGTCAGCCATCAACACCACCAGCACTACCACCACACCAACCACTGCTATAAACTTTCGCGCAGTAGTAGGTGGCGGTGTCTTCGGCCTTGAGGCTGTTCATCACGAGGGTGGCCGTGCTCTGCCCGTTGTTCCTGGAGATGGTGAAGCGTCCCTTCACCGCCGACGCGTAGGATGTGCTACTACCACTGCTGTAAATGCTCGCGACGAACTCGAGCGCCTTCCCGGGTGCCTGTCGCACCCAAAACATGGTGTTGTCGCTGAAGGTGTATCCGGAGCCCTTGCAGACCAGGATCAGGGACACCCCAGGATTCATGAGGCCCCCTCTGCACTCGTCCAGTGTCATGGTCGCCCGCAGCCCTGGGGAGGAAGGACAGAGAGCGGTTACAGAAGCCCGGGGGGTCCCTGACCTTGGTCTGCAAGGGCTCTGGTTCACCTTCAGCAGCTACAGCATGCACTGGGTGCGAAAGGCACCCGGGAAGGGGCTCGAGTGGGTCGCGGGTATTCAGAGCGATGGTAGCACATGGCATGAACCCGTTATGAGCAGTGGTAGCACAGCCTACATGCCGGCGGTGCTGGGATGAGCTGTGTCGGGACCTTTCCATGGGCCGTGGATGAGGCCAGCAGCACCAGCAGCACCGTCAATCCAACCAACAGCAGTACAACCACTACAAGCATAACTTCTCGTGCAGTAGTAGGTGGCGGTGTCTTCGGCCTTGAGGCTGTTCATCTGCAGGGTGAGCGTGCTCTGCCCGTCGTTCTTGGAGATGGTGAAGCGTCCCTTCACCGCCGACGCGTAGTTTGTGCTACTACCACCGCTGTTAATAGCTGCGACGACCTCAAGCCCCTTCCCGGGCGCCTGTCGCACCCAATACATGCTGTAGCTGCTGAAGGTGTATCCGGAGGCCTTGCAGACCAGGCTGAGCCCACCGCTCTCTGTCCTTCCTCCCCAGGGCTGCGGGCGGCCGAGACGTTGGACGAGTCCGGAGGGGGCCGTGTGAGTCCTGGGGGGTCCCTGACCCTGGTCTGCAAGGGCTCCGGCTTCACCTTCAGCAGCGTCAGCATGGGATGGATCTGACAGATGCCCGGGAAGGGGCTCGAGTTGGTCGCGCGTATTAACAACGATGGTAGTTACACAGGGTACGTGCCGGCGGTGAAGGGACGCTTCACCATCTCCAAGAACAACGGGCAGAGCACGCTCACCCTGCAGATGAACAGCCTCAAGGCCGAAGACACCGCCACCTACTACTGCGCGAAACGTGATAGCAGTGCTAGTTGGGGTCACACTGGTGAGATTGATGGTGCTGCTGGTGCTGCTGGCATTGTTCATGGCCCAGGGAAAGGCCCCGACACAACTCACCCCGGCCACCAGCAGGTTCGCCACCCGCAGCTCTTCTCACGCAGCACTGGGTTCTGTGGTCGTCGCTCCTGAGGCTTTTCACCCATGAAGCCCTCAGGCTGATGGATGTCGCCCTGGGCTTTTGCAGGGGTTGGGCCATCGAGGGCCCAGGACCCTCCTGGAGAACCTCCTGATGGATGGGCGGGAGGGGCGGAGGGTGATGGAGGTTGGCCAGCGGATGAAGGGTGGTCATAAAACAAAACAAAATGAAATGGTGATGGTGGTGGAGACCCCAGAATCCATGTCCAAGGTCCCTCCCTGTGCTCTGCACGAGGCCATCAGCACCACCAGAAGCAGCATCAATACGATAACCAGCACCACCAGCATAACCACTAGCAGCTCTCGCGCAGTAGTAGGTGGCGGTGTCTTCGGCCTTGAGGCTGTTCATCACGAGGGTGGCCGTGCTCTGCCCGTTGTTCCTGGAGATGGTGAAGCGTCCCTTCACCGCCGGCGCGTATCTTGTGGTACTACCACTGGTGCTAATACTCGCAACCCACTCAAGCGCCTTCCCGGGCGCCTGTCGCACCCAGTTCATGCCGACGCTGCTGAAGGTGAAGCCGGAGGCCTTGCAGACCAGGGTCAGGGACCCCCCGGCCTTCACGAGGCCCCCTCTGGACTCATCCAACATCAGCTGCTGCTTGTCCAGGAGGATCCTGGGCCCTTGATGGCCCAGCCCTGCAGAAGCCCAGGGCGACATCCGTCAGCCTGAGGGCTTCGTGGGTGAAAAGCCTCAGGAGTGACAACCCCAGAGCCCAGCGCTGCGTGAGAAGAGCTGCGGGTGGAGAACCTGCTGGTGGCCGGGGTGAGTTGTGTCGGGGCCTTTCCCTGGGCCATGAACAATGCCAGCAGCACCAGCAGCACCACCAATCTCACCAGCATGACCATAAGCACCACCATAACCACCAGCAGCTTTCGCGCAGTAGTAGGTGGCGGTGTCTTCGGCCTTGAGGCTGTTCATCTGCGGGGTGAGCGTGCTCTGCCCGTTGTTCCTGGAGATGGTGAAGTGTCCCTTCACCGCCGACGCGTAGGATGTGCCACCACCGCTAATAGCTGCGACGACCTCGAGCCCCTTCCCGGGCGCCTGTCGCACCCAATACATGCGGTAGCTGCTTCTACCTTCAGCGACTATGACATGCAGTGGGTGAGACAGGCGCTCGGGATGGGGCTCGAGTGGGTTGCGAGTATTTGGAGTGGTGATAGTAGCACATTGTCACGCTGGAGATGAACAGCCTCAAGGCCAACAACACCACCACCTACTACTGCGTGAGGGAGTATGCTGGTAGTGGCTGGAGCAGTGATGGTGCTGGTGGTGTTGATGCCTGACTATATTAACATCACCAAGACCATGACAAACAACACAAAAACCATCACCAACACCATCATCATGACCAGCACCACAACCAACATCACCACCAGCACCAGCACCAGCAGCACCAGCAATGATTGCACCAGCACCACCATCAGCAGTTTTCGCGCAGTAGTAGGTGGCGGTGTCTTCGGCCTTGAGGCTGTTCATCTGCAGGGTGAACGTGCTCTGGTGTTGTCCTTGGAGATGGTGAAGCGTCCCTCCACCGCCGGCGTGTAGCCTGTCCAACTACCATCACTGGTAATACCCGCGACGTACTCGAGCCCCTTCCCGGGGGCCTGTCACACCCACATCACGTTGTAGCTACTGAAGGTGAAGCCAGAGATGTTTGGGACCATCCAGGGACTGCAGTGAGCTCTGAGGAGATGAGATGTGGTGCCGGATGGGCACACGGCAGCAGGAGCTGGTTGGGAAGGGAGATGTGGAGGTGCTGGGTGGCACCAAGCACGGTGCCCGGGTTCTCTGAGTGCAGAGGGGGCCTCGTGAAGCCCGGGGGTTCCCTGACCCTGGTCTGCAAGGCCTCCGGCTTCACCTTCAGCAGCTACCTCATGATGTGGGTGCGACAGGCACCCGGGAAGGGGCTTGAGTACGTCGCGGGTATTGAGAGCGATAGTGGTTGGACAGGCTACGCGTCGGCGGTGCAGGGACGCTTCACCCTCTCCAGGAACGACGGGCAGAGCACGGCCACCCTGCAGATGAACAGCCTCAAGGCCGAAGACACCGCCACCTACTACTGCGCGAGAGCTGCTAGTGGTTATGCTGGTGGTGCTGCTTATTGTATTGATGCTGCTTCTGGTGTCGTCTTGGACGTGCGTTTTGGGGTCTCCACCACTATCAGCATTTTATTTCCTTTTTTTCATGACCACCCTTCATCCATTGGCCAACCTCCATCACCCTCTGCCCATCCAGCCCATCCATCAGGAGGTTCTCCAGGAGGGTCCTGGGCCCTCGATGGCCCAACCCCTGCAAAAGCCCAGGGCGACATCCATCAGCCTGAGGGCTTCATGGGTGAAAAGCCTCAGGAGCGACGACCCCAGAGCCCAGCGCTGCGTGAGAAGAGCTGCGGGTGGAGAACCTTCTGGTGGCCGGGGTGAGTTGTGTCGGGGCCTTTCCCTGGGCCATGAACAATGCCAGCAGCACCAGCAGCACCATCAATCTCACCAGCATGACCTCAGCTACCACCAGTGTAAGCACATTTCACACAGTAGTAGGTGGCGGTGTCTTCGGCCTTGAGGCTGTTCATCTGCAGGGTGACCGTGCTCTGCCCGTTGTTCCTGGAGATGGTGAAGCGTCCCTTCACCGCCGACGCGTAGCCTGTGGTACCATCGCTCCTAATACCTGCGACCGCCTCGAGCCCCTTCCCGGGCACCTGTCGTGCCCATCCCATGCCGAAGCTGCTGAAGGTGAAGCCGGGGCCCTTGCAGACCAGGGTCAGGGACACCCGGCTGCAAGGTTGGGGCACGGAGCAGGAAATTTGGGCTTAGTTCAGAACCTTGGGGTCAATGGAATGAGTTGGGCTCACCAAATGATTTGGGGTGTAATGCCAGGGATTTGGGTGATCAGGATGACCGATGTGACCAGCACCATCAACATCACCAGCACCATCAACATCACCACCGCCGCCATCAATACCAACACCGTCAACATCACCAGCACCATCGTCAACATCCCCACCACCATCAAAGTAACCAGCACCAGCAGCACCACCAGTGCCACTACTATCAGCTGTAGTATAACCACCAGCACCACCCCTCGTGCAGTAGTAGGTGGCGGTGTCTTCGGCCTTGAGGCTGTTCATCTGCAGGGTGAGCGTGCTCTGCCCGTTGTTCCTGGAGATGGTGGAGCGTCCCTTCACCGCCGACACGTACCATGTGCTACTACCACCGCTGTTAATAGTAGCGACCCACTCGAGCCCCTTTCCGGGCGCCTGTCGGATCCATCCCATGCTGACGCTGCTGAAGGTGTATCCGGAGCCCTTGCAGACCAGGGTCAGGGACCCCCCGGGCTTCACGAGGCCCCCTCCGGACTCGTCCAACGTCTCGGCCGCCCGCAGCCCTGGGGCAACCTGGAGGAGCAGAGTCACCGCCCAACGATCGCTGGGTGAACATAAAAAGGCCCAGCTGGAGCCGAATCTGGGCAGATTCAACCCATTCTGCGGTGGCTGCTGCAAGAAAGAACCATAAAGGGCCAAAATGTTCATGTATTTTGGCAAAAAAAAACGTGTCCAAAGCAAAAGCATCTCCATATTTGCCTCAAAACTCAATATATGGGCCCAAACTCATGGATATTTGGGTGAAAAGTGGCCATCAAGTCAATGGGGAGAGCCTGGGTTTGGGCTTGGTGCAAGATGTTGGGCTCAGAGTAGGGAATTTGGGTTCAATTAAGGGAATTTGGGTTCAGTGAAGGGAATTTGGGCTCAGTGGAGAGAATTTGGGCTCAGAGAAGGGAATTTAGGTTCATTGAAGGGAATTTGAGCTCAGGGAATTTGCCCCAAAGATGGGAATACTTTTGCCCCTTTGTCCTTTTGGACCCCAAATACAGGCATTTTTCTGAGCATTCAGACTCCAAAAATAAAAGTATTTTCCCATTTCCAATCATCTTTGCCCCAGAGGGAGGCACGAGAGAGGGACACGTTGCCTATTGACCTCAGTAGGGGCATTTTTTGCCCTTTCATGTCTATTTTTGCCCCAAATATGGTTGTATTTGGCTCTATATGCCTTTGCCAGAAAACATGAGTATTTGACTCATTCTGGGGGGCATTGTGGCCCCATGATGGGGGTTCTTTGCCTTTTATTGATATTTTTTGATTTAAATAATACACAATTCCTACTTTTTAACACTAATTTTCATCAAAATTGGATGTTTATTATTATCCTTGCCATTTACACACCTGTCACATGGATTTTTTCCTCTTTTTCCCATTTTTTCCAGAATACAAATATATTTTTAACATCTTTGGGGCCAGCTGAGGCCAAAATGTGGGAATGTCATCCCAATTCTGGGCTGGAAACCCCCAATTTGAGAAGTTTTTGCTGAGACCTTCAGCGCTGCCTCGGGCGCCCACCCAAGCGCAGCCAGCCAGGTGTCTGCGCGGGGGCTATTTCTGGGCAGAAAACGAGTTATTTTGGTACTGCCTGAAACCTCAGCAGCTGGAGCAGCCCCGAAACATGGCCGCTTTCTGTTTTCTGGACCCATTTTTTGCCTCCACACCTGGGGCCGGGGGCGGGAAGCGGGAACAAAAGCTCCGTGCAGGGAGCGTGGAGCGTGCCGGGAAGATTTTAGGGGAGGAGGCTGCATGGGAGAGATTGCAATTAATTAATTACACGTCCATAAGTGATAATTGCATGGGAGAGATTGTAATTAAATAATTCAATATCCATAAGTGATGAGTGCATGGGAGGGATTGCAATTAAACAATTCAATGTCCATAAGTGATGATAATACAGTGGGAGAGATTGTAATTAATTAATTACACGTCCATAAATGATAATTGCATGGGAGAGATTGCAATTAATTACACTTCCACGAGTGATAATTGCATGGGAGAGATTGCAATTAAATAATTCAGTGTCCATAAATGATAATTGCATGGGAGAGATTGGAATTAAACAATTGAGTCTCCATAATTAATGAGCATATCACAGAGACTGCAATTAAATAATTAAGTTTCCATAAGTGATAACTGGATGGGAGAAATTGCAATTAATTAATTCCGTGTCCATAAGTGATGATTGTATGGGAGAAATCACAATTAAATAGTTCATTCTCAATAAATGATGATTACATGGTGAAAACTGCAATCAAATAATTAAATAATTGAATAATTAAATAATCAAACAATAAAACAACCAAATAACCAAATAATTAAATAAATAATTGATCGAATTATTAACTAATTAAATGGTTAAATGATTGAATGATTAAATAAATAAATAAATAAATGGTTAAATAATTAAGTGCTGAGCAGACACCAGAGGTTGCAATTAGATAATTCCAAGTCCTTGAGTAATGATTACGTAGGAAAAAAAGTAATTAAATAATTTGTTCCCAATAAGTGTTGATTACATAAAAGAGATTGCAATTAAATAATTTGTTCCCAATAAGTGTTAATTACATAAAAGAGATTGCAATTAAATAATTCATTATCCATAAGTGCTTAGTGCATGGGGGAAACTATAATTAAATAATTTATTCTCCATAATTGATGAGCAGGCTACAGAGATTGCAATTAAATAATTAAAGGTCTGTAAGTGATGATTGCATGGAAGAGGTTGCAATTAAATAATTCATTCCATGTAGGTGATGAGCTCCTGATTGCAATTAAAAACCTCCCTGCACATCTGCAATTAGCTCTGTGCAGAGACCGAAATTAAAAAACCCAGTCTGAGACTCTGCAATTTGACGTGTGCACAGGATGAGGGCGCTGATGAGGCTGTAATTAATTAACTCATCAGGCAGAGGATGCAACGAAGTAATGCACACAAGCAATGAGCATGCGGAAATGATTCCAATTAATTAATTAATCCAGTGCACAAAGGTAATGAGAAGATGGTGGGGATTGGTGTGGGATAACCCCATGCACAAAAATGATGAGTTCATGTCAAACATGGCAAGGAAATAATTAGATGCACCCAATTAACGACAGCACGGTGAAGATTACAACAAAATAACGAGGAAAGGCGATGAGTTCATGTCAAAGATTGCAATTAAATAATTCTGAGCACTCAATTAGTGATTGTGTAGTTGAAATTACAATGAAATAAGTCAACGAAGAAAAACAATGAGAGTTCATCAAAGATTACAATGCAATAAGTCAATGGTCCCAATTAATGAGTCCATGTAGTTAATGTAATAAAATAACTCAATGGGGAAACATGATCAGTTCATGTCAAAGAATGCAATTAAATAATTAAACACACACAATTAATTAGAGCATGGTAGGGAATGCAATGAAAGAAGTCAACAAGGGACCACGATGAGTTTATACTGAAGATTGCAACGAAATAGTTGTGTGCTCAATTAGAGTCATAATGGAGATTAAAATTAAATAATTCAATGAGGAAACATGATAAATTCATGTCAAAGATTGCAATTAAAGAATTAAATGCACTCAATTAATTAGGATATGGTAGGGAATGCAATGAAATAACAATGGAACATGATGAGTCCATGCCAAGGCCGGCAATTAAACAACTCAGCGCGCCCAATTAACGCATGGCAGAGAGCGCAATGAAATGAATCAACGCGCTCAACTGTCGGGCGCAAATCAAGGATGGTAATTAAACATCTCGATGCGCGCCGCTAACGAGCGTGGCGCGAAACCCGGTCCCGGCCCCTCCCCACGAAACCGACCCCCCCCGCCTTGGAGCCCGCTCCCCATGCAAATACCCCCTCCGGGCGCCTTCAAATACGCCCGTCCCCAGCATCTCCACAGCACCCGGCGCCCCCTTCCCCTACCCACCATGAGTCCTCACGCCTTCGCCCTCCTCCTCCTCCTCCTGGCCGCCGTCCCAGGTAGGGCCCGGTCCCGCGGAGGCTGCCGGCGGCCCCGGCTCCCCACGGCCGTGCGGGGGCCCGTGCCGTGCGGCTGAGCCCACCGCTCTCTGTCCTTCCTCCCCAGGGCTGCGGGCGGCCGAGACGTTGGACGAGTCCGGAGGGGGCCTCGTGAAGCCCGGGGGGTCCCTGACCCTGGTCTGCAAGGGCTCCGGATACACCTTCAGCAGCTTCGGCATGGAATGGGTGCGACAGGCACCCGGGAAGGCGCTCGAATACGTCGCAGCTATTAACAGCGGTGGTAGTAGCACATCCTACGCGTCGGCGGTGAAGGGACGCTTCACCATCTCCAGGAACGATGGGCAGAGCACGGTCACCCTGCAGATGAACAGCCTCAAGGCCGAAGACACCGCCACCTACTACTGCGCGAAAGCTGCTGGTCACGGTGGCTCAGAGCCCGTGCACGGCTGTCACAAAACCCACCGCGGCGATATCTGCCCATCTGGAGCTCCAAGCGTGCCCAGAACCTTGCACCGTGCCCGAGTCTCATGAACCGTGCCCAAATTTCCTCCATGGTCTTGGTTTGAGGTTGAATTTTTTGCTACGTGTTCAGATTTACTGAACCGTGCCCAAGCTTCCTCAACAGCACCCAGATTTACTGAACCAAGCCCAAGTTTCCTCAACAGCACCTAAATTTACTGAACCGTGCCCAAATTTCCTCAACAGCACCCAAATTTACTGAACCGTGCCCAAGTTTCCTCAATACCACCCAAAAGTTACTGAACCGTGCCCAAGTTTCCTCAACAGCACCCAAAATTACTGAACTGCGCCCACAGTCTTGCTCTGAGTCCAAATTTCTCAGTTTGCCCACATTTGATGAACCAAGACCAAATTTCTGGAACCAAACCCGCAGTTTTGGTCTGAGTTCAAATTTCTCTCAATATGCTCAGATTTACTGAACCGTACCCAAACTTCCTGAAATGAACCCCAAGTTTTGGTCTGAGTTTAAATTTTTTGCAACGCACTCAGATTTACTGAACTGTGCCCAAATTTACTGAACCGTGCCCAAACTTCCTGAACTGAACCCGCAGTTTTGGTCTGAGTTTAAATTTCTTTCAATATGCTCAAATTTGCTGAACCATGCCCAAATTTCCTGAAGCAAGCCCGCAGTCTTGTTCTGAGTCCAAATTTCTCTCAGTGTGCCCAAATTTGCTGAACCATGCCCAAATTTACCACACCCAACCCAAATTTCCTGCACTGAGCCAAAGGTCTTCAAATTTCTCTCAGTATGCTCAAATTTACTGAACCAGGCCCAGATTTCCTGAACTGTGCCCAAACTTTCTTAACTGAGCCCAAAGTTTTGGTCTGAGTTCAAATTTCTCTCAGTATGCTCAAATTTACTGAACCGTGCCCAAAGTTTCTGAACTGAGCCCGCAGTTTTGGTCTGAGTTCAAATTTCTCTCAATATGCTCAAATTTACTGAACCATGCCCAAATTTCCTGAACCGTGCCCACAGGCTTGTTCTAAGTCTAAATTTCTCTCAACATGCTCAAATTTGCTGAACCATGTCTAAATTTCCTGCACCCAACCCAAATTTCCTGCACTGAGCCAAAGGTCTTCAGATTTCTCTCAATATGCTCAAATTTACTGAACCATGCCTAAATTTACTGAACCAAACCCGCAGTTTTGGTCTGAGTTTAAATTTCTTTCAATATGCTCAAATTTACTGAACCGTGCCCAAATTTCCTGAACCAAACCCGCAGTCTTGTTCTGAGTCCAAATTTCTCTCAATGTGCCCAAATTTGATGAACCGTGCCCACAATTTCTTAACCGAGCCCACAGTCTTGTTCTGAGTTCAAATTTCTCTCAATAGGCTCAAATTTCCTGAACCGTGCCCCAAATTCCTGAACCATGACCAGATTTTCTACACCAAGCCTCCAGTCTTGATATCTACCCAAATATCGACACATTTTGCCTCTTTAGGGTAGTTTTGCCCCAAGGATGGAGATGTTTTGTGATTTAGAGACATTTCTGCCCCCCAAATGGGAATGTTTTTGCCCTTTTGGCCATTTAGATCCCAAATACGGGCATTTCTCTGCCTTTTGTGAGCATTCAGGCTCCAAAAATTGAAGTGTTTTCCCATTTATTGCCATTTTTACCCCAAATATAGTGAGTTTTATCTCTCTATTGCCCTATTCTCAGCAGATAGAAGGATGTTTTGCCCTTTATGGCCAGTTTGCCCCCCAGAATTATCATTTGTTTGTCTTTTAAGAACATGGTGGAGCCCAATATGGTCTTGTTATTCCATTTATGGATATTTTAACCAGAAATATGGATATTATGACCATTTTTACCCGAAACACAAGGATGCTTTTGACCTTTCTTGCAAGTTCTTCCCCAGGTATGGAGATGCGTTTGGTTTTTGTGGTCATATTTGCAACAAATACGGGAATTCTTTGCCTTTTATTGCCAGCTTCACCCTAAAATTTACAATATTTTACTCCTAGTGCAGTTTTTTGGTCCCAGATTTGGTCATTTATTCACTTTTATGGCCATTTTCCCCCAAATGTGGGAATGTTTTGCCTCTTTTGGCCAGGTTTGCAGCGAATTTGGGGTTGTTTTGTCTCCTATTGCCCATTTTACCCCCAAATTGGGATGTTTTGCCATGTAAAGTGAGAGTTTTCTCCCACATTAGCATGCCATCACCTTTCATGGCCAGTTTTGCCAATAGTACAGGGATTTTTACCTTTTGTGGCCATTTTAGACCCAAATACAGCCATGCTCGGCCCTTTATGGGGATGCTTTACCCTTTATGATCATCTTCACTCCCAAATGATGATGTTTTTGAATTTTAATGCAAACTTTTGCTCCAATTTGGAGAACTCTTCGCATTTTGTTGTCATACGAGCAACAAATGTTGAGATGACATTTTTAGAGGAAATCTGCTTTTTTTTTTTCCCCATTTGGGGCCCTTTGGGAGGAAGGAAATCAGCTTGAGGCTGCTCGGGCGTAGAGCTTCGCGGCATCGGGGGACGCTTTGGGGGATTTTGGTCCCCCCTGTGTCACCGTGAGTGCTGGTGCTGGTTGGGTTGCACGGTGCTACAACCCATGACAAAAATTGATATTTTGCTCTACTTGAGAAAATCTGAGGATTTTTTGACCTCTATGGCCAGTTTTGCCCAAAATATAAGAATTTACGTGTCCTTTATGGCCCTTGTGGACCATAAAGCGTCCCAAATCTTGGGACATTTTACTCTTTATGGCCAAAATAGAAGAATTTTCGTGTCTTTGATGGGCATGGTGGCCCCAAATCTGGAGACATTTCACCCTTTATGGCCAATTTTGCCCAAATACAAGAATTTTTATGTCCTTTATGGCCATGGTGGCTCCAAACCTGGGGACATTTCACCCTTTATGGCCAATTTTGCCCAAAATACAAGAATTTCCATGTCCTTTATGGCCCTCATGGCTCCAGATCTTGGGACGTTTCACCCTTTATGACCAGCTTTGCAAAAAATAAAAGAATTTCCTTGTCCCCGATGGGCATGGTGGCTCCAAATTTGGGGATATTTTGCCCCTTATGTCCAATTTTGCCCCAAAATATAAGAATTTACATGTCCTTGATGGGCATGATGGTTCCAAATTTGGGGATTTTTCACCTTTAGGACCAGTTTGGCCCCAACCATGAGCATTTTTCTGCCATTTATGAGTGTTTTGGACCCAGATTCAGGGATATTTTGCCCTCGGTGGTCCTTTGGTCAACGCGTCCGGAGATGCAGTATTTATGGTGATGTTTTTGCTGAAAATATGGGATATTTTGGCTATTTTAGGCAGAAAAAGGAGGAGCTCAGCTCGCAGTCGCTCGGGCGTGTGGCCTCTTTGACGGGCGCCAGGGGATTTTGGTCCCCTCTGTGTCACCGTGGTACTGGTGGTTACACTAATGACACGGTGCCACATCCCATGACAAAAATGATGTTTAGGGCTCTTTGAGCCAATCTTGGCATGTTTTACCCATTATGTCCATTTTTGCCCCAAAGATGAGTGCTTCTCTACCCATTACAGGCATTTGAACCCCAAATTACGGTGGTGTTTTTCCCCTTTTGGGTCATTTGCTCAAAGAGAATTGGGATGTTTTTTTGTCTTATGGATAGATTTACCCCAAATAGATGAAAATTTCCCTTTTTCTACCAAATTTCATGCCAAATGTTGTGATATTTTGCCCTATATGGCCAATTTTGCACCCAATTTAGACATTTCTTAGGATTTTTGTGGCTAGGTTTGGCCAAAACATGGGGATAATTTCCTTTTTTTTTTTTCCATCCCATCACCTAATAGGAACATTTTGCGATTTTTCTTCTTTTTGCCATGAATTTGTGAATGCTTTTCCTGTAACAACCTTCTTTTTTTTTTTTTTTTTTCTCGAATATTTACCAATATTTCTCAAATCTCAAAACATTGGGAGACTTTTGCTCACTACCACCCCTTTTGCAGAAAATCTAGGAATTTTCTCTACCTTTAAAATCAAGTTCTGCAGAAAACCTGTGGACGTTTTGCCCTTTATGGGCATTTTAGCTCCAAATATGGTACGTTTTTTCCTTTTTGGGGCCATTTGGGACCATTTCAGAGGAAGGAACTGATCTTGCAGCCACTCGGGCGTGCAGCCCCGCAGCTTTGGGGTCACATGGGGGGATTTTGGTCCCTTTTGTGTCACCGTGGGTACTAGTACTTGGGGTGCTCCTTATGCACACAGTGCTTCATCCCATAACAAAATGATTCTTGGTGGCCAACGAGCAAATCTGGGGGCCTTTGTCCTTTTATGGCCAGTTTTGCCCCAAATACTAGAATTTCCGTGCCCTTGATGGGGCTGGTGGCTCGAAATCTGGGGATGTTTCACCCTTTATGCCCAAAATACAAGAATTTCTGTGGCTTTGATTGGCGTAGTGGCTTCAAATCTGGGGACATTTTGCCCTTTATGACCAGTTTTGCCCCAAATATTGAATGCTTTTGCACTTCATAGCCTGTTTTCCCCAAAATTTGGGGCTGTGTTGCCTCTTAAGGCCAGTTTTGCCCCAGACACCAGGATCTTTTGGACCTTTATTGCACATTTTAGCCAAATATGGAATCGTCTTTGTCTTTCATGTTCATATTTGCAAAAAATATGGGGATAATTTTGCCTTTTATTGTCAATTTGCCACCAAATATGTGGATGTTTGCCCTTCATGGCCATTTTTTTCCACTGAATGTGGGGATATTTTATCTCCGTGGCAAGAATCGGATGTTTTGCCCTTTATGACCATTTCTGCTTCAAATAAGGACGTTTCTTTGCCTTTTATGGTGAATTTTACGCCCAGTGGGGGAAAAATGTCCTTTTATGGACATATTGACACCTCACATAGGCATCTCTTGACTTTTTTTTTTCTGTTTTGCCCCAAATTCGTGAATGTTTTGCCTTTAATGTCTATTTTTTCCCTAAATACTGAGATTTTATGTTCTTTATGATCACTGTTGCCCCAAACGTCGTGATATTTTGCCCTTTCTGGCCACTCTTTCCCCAAATCAGGGATGTTTTTGTCCTTTTTGGGGGCCATTTGGGGCCATTTGGGAGGAAGGAACTCAGCTTGCGACCACTCGGGCGTGGAGCTTCGTGGCATTGGGGGACGTTTTGGGGGATTTTGATGCCCTCTATGTCACTGTGAGTACTGGTGCTTGTTGTGGTTATTACACAGTGTTACATCCCATGACAAAAACGATGCTCAGCTCTACTTGAGCAAAACTGGGGATTTTTTGACTTTTACAGCCAATTTTGTCCCAAACGCAAGGATTTCCGTGCCCTTTATGGCCATGGTGGCTCAAAATCTTGGGATTTTTCCCATTTATGGCCAGTTTTGTCCCAAACATAAAGATTTCCGTCTCCTTGATGGGCATGGTGGCTCCAAATCTGGGAACATTTCACCCTTTATGACCAGTTTGGCCCCAAACATGAGCATTTTTGGTTATTGTGGCCCAAAATACAGGAAAATGTTGCCCTTGATGGTCATTTAGTCAACATGTCCGGAGAGATTTCACATTTTATGGCTATTTTTACCCAAATATGGGTAAATTTGCCTCTTCCAGCCACTTCTTTGTCAAGAGTTGAGATGTTTTGCCCTCCACGGCCATTTTTCCAACACAGATAGGATTTTTCTTGCCTTTTTGGCTACTTTTGCTCCAAATGGCCAATTTTTTACTCTGTATGGCCAATTTTGGCAACTTCTATGGACTGTTTGTTGCCTTTATGTCTAATTCTGACTCAGATTTGTGGATGATTTTCACTTTATGGTCACTTTTATACTGAATATTGGGGTGCCCGTGCTCCTTATAGCCATTTTTGCCTTAAATATTGGCACTTTACCATTTGTGGTCATTTTTTCTGGAAATTCAGGAATATTTGTCTTCTTATTACCATTTTTCCCCAAATATAAGAAAATACTTTGGCCTTTCTTTTAAGTTATTCCTTAAGTGTGGAGGTGCCTTTGTTTTTTATTGTAATATTTGCTTCAAATTTGGGGCTGTTTTGCCTTTTAATGACATTCTTGCAAGAAATATGGAGATTTTTTGCCCTTTAAGGCCAATTTTGGCCAAGAAGGATGAGAATATTTTATGTTTTATGGCTAGATTTAGTCCAAATATGTGGAATTTTCCCTTCTTCTCTCATTTCTGTGCCAATGGTTGAGGTGTTTTGCCCTGTATGGCCAATTTTTGCACCAAAAGTGGACATTTCTTAGGCTTTTGTGGCAAGATTTGCCTACAACTTGGGGATAATTTGCCCTTTTTTGTTTCATTCCAGCACCTAATAGGATCATTTTGTGAATTTTTGTTCTTTCTGCCATGCATTTATGGATGATTTTCCTATAATGACAATTTTTCTCAAAATATTGGGATACTTTTGCCCTTTATAACCAGTTTTGTCCCAAAAGCGGAGACGCTTTTATCCAATGGGGCCCATTTTGCAGAAAATACGTTGAAAAAAAAATCTTGTTTTTTTTGCCGCAAATGTGGGGATATTTTGTCCTTCACAGTCACTTTTGCTGCAAATATGGGATATTTTGGGCACGAGGGGGAGGTGCTCAGCCTGCAGCCGCTCGGGCGTGCGGCCCCACATCGCCGCGGGATTTTGGTCCCCTTTGTGTCACCGTGGGTGCTTGTATGGAGAGGGTGTTTGGTACATGCGTGGCTTACGGTTATCACAGTGTTTCATCCCATGACAAAAACCATATTCCGGTCCCGGCTCCGCTCCCCACCGCTGCCGCATTTGGGGGGGCCTTTCCCAGGGGACAAATGTCATTTTGGGGCAGGAAACACGGGTTTTGGGACATCTGCCACCAACCCAGTGGTGTCCCCAGAGCCCCAAGTCCCCCCGGGACCACCTCAAAACTTTGGGGTCATTTCGCCTCTTATGGTCATTTGCGTGCCAAAAGTTGGGTGGTTTGCCCTTCATGGCCAGTTGTGCCCCAAATATGGGGATATTTTACCATTTTCCCACTCTTTTTGCTCCATTGTGACCATTTCCTTTATTTGGCCACTGAATCTTCAAATATTTAGGTTGCCATGCCCATTATGGTTATTTTTGCCTCAAATATTGGTGCTTCTTCACCATTTGTGGCCTTTTGCCCTTTTATGGCCAGTTTTTCCCCAAATATAGGAGTGTTTTTATACTTTATGGCCAACTTTTTCCCAAATGTGGACCTTTAATGGACCTTGTAGCACTATATATGTTTTTTTTTTCACCACTTATGACCATTTTTCCCCCAAATTGGCATTTCTTCACATTCAGTGGCCAGTGTTGCCCTAAGTATGGACTTTTCACATTTAAATAATTAACTAAATTAGGACCTCCATGCTCTTTTCAGCACCCAACAGAGGATTTTTTCCCTTTTACTGTCATTTTGCCCCAAATCTGGGGATCTTTTGCTCCTTGTGGTCACTTCTTGCCTGTTTATGGGGATATTTTTGCTCGTTATCACCAGTTGTAACAAAGTTTGGGGATGCTATCCCCCTTTATGACCATTTTTGACCCAAATATGGGAACAATTTTGCACTTCATGGCCTTTCTTTTTCCAGAATGTGGGGCTGTCTTTTTTGCCGCAAAAATGGGATATTTTGGGGCACGAGAGGGAGGTGCTCAGCCTGCAGCCACTCTGCTGGGGGATTTTGGTCCCTGCTGTGTCACCGTGGGTGCTGGTAGTGGTTACAGTGCTTATTACACAGTGCTACATCCCATGACAAAAACAGTCATTTTCTCTACTTGAGCAAATCTGAGGGTGTTTTGCCATTTATGGCCATTTTTACCCCCAATATGAAGACTCCCGTATCCTTTATGGACACTCTTTCTCTACATATAGGGATATTTTTCCCTTTAAGTCTAGTTTTTACCTCATAGTGAGGTCACTTTCACCTTTTTTGGCAAGTTTTCCAGCAAATCTTCTGATGTTCTTCCTCTTCCAGCCCATTTTCCCCCAAATATTGTGAGATTTTACATTTTCTGGCCAGTTTGGCTCTAAATATGGGGACGCTTTTGCCTTTTATGGCTGGTTTTGCAGCACTGTTGGGGAAACTTTTGCCCTTTCCACCTTCTTTACCCCAAATACGACCATTCCTTTTTATGGACAATTTAGCCCTAAATATGGGGGCATTTCACTCTTTATAGCCATTTTTATCCCCAAATTTTGTCTTTTCTTCACAGTTTGGGCAAGCTTTCCTCCAGATATGGATGTTTCTTTTCCCATTGTGGCCGTTTCTCCAGCAAATAAGGGGATGATTTACCTCTTTTTGCTGTTTTTGCCTTAAATATATGCACATTTTCCTTTTTCTGGCCATATTTCCTCTACATATTGTGATATTTTTGCCCTTTATGGCCAGTTTTGCAGCAAATATGGGGATGCTTTTCCTTTTAAGGCCATCTTCCCCCCTATTATGGGAACGTTTTTGTCCTTTATAGCCATTTTTACCCATTTCTGCCTCAAACACCTATATGAGGCCATATGGATGCTGGAGACATTTATGAGCCATTTTACCCATTTTTGCCCATTTCAGCACCCCATGGGCACCACCGATGACCTAAGCAGCGCCACAGGAGGCAATTTGAACCGAAAACCATCATTTTTGGCTCTGCTGGGGGATTTTGTTCTGCCCTGTGTCACTGTGGGTTGTGCTGTTTTTGCTGGTTGTGGTGGTTATCACCATGCTACGTCCCATGACAAAAAATCATGCTCAGCATTCTGGGGACGTTTCACCCTTTATGGCCATTTTTCTCCCAATATTCCCATTTCCCTACCTCTTATGTCTCCAAATACTAGTTTTTACCCCGTTTGGCGTGTTTTCAACCAAATACGACAATTCTTTACCCCAAATATGACAAAGTTTTCCCCTTTATGGCCATTTTTCCCCAAAACATGGGGATATTTCCCACTTCATCCCCAATTTTTGCCCCAAATATGGACATTTCTCTGCCACTGTGACTCAAATATCGGGATGTTTAACCTTTTATGGCCATTTTTGCCCCAAATATTGGCATTCCTTAACATTTTTCGGCCAGCTATTCCTGAAATATGCCGGTGTCATGCCCTTAATGTCCATTTTTGACCCAAATATGGTGTTGCTTTGCCCTTTATTGCAGTTTTCTCCCCAAACATGGGCATTTTTTTGCCCTTTGCATCCAATTTTACCCCAAATATGTTGATTATTTTGCCTTTTGCTGCCATTCTTTACTTTTTTCAACCATTTATTGCCCATTTCTACCTCATCAGCCTGCACTCAAGAAGGAAAACCCTAATTTTATCCCTGTGGAAAACACCCAAGAAGACAAAAACCCACATTTTTTAGCCCGCAGGATGCCCCAAGGGGCCCGAATTGAGGTGAAAACGCCCTGAATTGGCTAAAATATATATTTTTGGCTGCAAAATAGAGGTGGGAGGGGTTTTTGAGCGGCGGTTCAATGCCTTCGCCCCGTTGTGGTACTGCTGGTAGCATTGATCTCTGGGGCCACGGGACCGAGGTGACCGTCTCCTCCGGTAAGTCCTCCTGCCAAACATCTCGCCACGGCGAATTTGGGACAATTTTCTCAAATTTCGGGCCGGGTGGGGGTCCGGAGGGCGGGTGGCCCCCGCCTTGGGGGCCGAAAATGGGGCAAACCGGCCGTCGATGGGTCGAAATGCCCGATTTGGGGTCGATTTTGGGGGGGAATTTTCATCTGGAGGGGGTTTTCCTGGCAGAATTGGGTCAAAATGTCGATTTTTGGGTCGATTTTGATGGGGGGATATTTGGTCAAAGGGAGTTTGATGTCAGGACTGGGTGAAAATGTCGATTTTCAGGTCTTTTTGGGGGAAAAAATTCATGTGGCGGTGACTTGATGGCAGGATCATGTCAAAAATATGATTTTAGGGTGTTTTTAGGGGGCAAAAATTGACTGAAGGCAGTTTGACGTCAGGATTGGGTAAAAAAGTTAATTTTCAGGTCTTTTTTTGGGGAAAAAGTCATGTGGAGATGACTTGATGTCAGGATCATGTCAAAAATATGATTTTAGGGTGTTTTTAGGGGCAAAAAAAATAACTGAAGGCAGTTTGATGTCAGGATTGGGTCAAAAAGTGGATTTGGGAGTCTGTTAGAAAAAAAAATCACGCGGAGATGATTTTTTTGGCAGGATTAGGTCAAAAAGTCTTTGTCAGCCCTAAAATGTCTATTTTTAGAATTTTTTGGGGGGTGGGGAAAATAGGACGTGTGAGGGCTAGAGGGACCCAGGGGAAGGTTTTGGGGCTTAACTTGGCATTTTTGTTGAGTTGAGTTTAATAGAGGTTTTGTGTAGAGTGGAAATGTCGATTTTTTTCGCTCCCCAGTTTATATATTTTATATATATGTATAATATATAAATTATATAATATATATATATGTTTATATATATATATATATATATAAAATATATATATATATTTATATTTATATATTTTTTTTTTCCGGGGGAGAAATTGCTTTGTTTGGGCAAGATGGGGAGAAAAAAAAGGACTTTTCACGCAAAATTATGTCAGAAAATATATTTGGCAGATAAGACTGAGCAGGGGAAGACAGAGGACTTTGAATTTTGCAGTTTTTCAGTGTTTTTTTTAGGGTTTGGCAGTTGGGTCATCCCTAGGGAGTTAATTTTCTTGGTGGTTTAGTCCTAAAGTTTGAATTTCTAAGAAAAAAAAAAATAGAGATTTCTATTTAATAGGACAATTTAATTATCGAGCCTTGGTGTCGAGCCCTAATTGAAGCTTTTTGAGAGCGTTTCGGGCAAAAGGACAGAAAAGTCCCTGTTTTTAGTGAAAATGGCCAGGGAGGTTATTTAATTGAAAAAATTATTGTGACCTGACCCAAAATAGTGGGTGAAGACTGAGGCTGAAGGACAAAATTTCAGGTAATGTCTCCCTTTTTCTTTGCGCTGTTTTTGGGGTGGTTTGAGTTAAATTTGCCAGGCTGACGTCCCTAAGTCTAGGTCCCCACAAATCCTCTGGATTTTGTGGCTTTTATCATGGATTTTCTCTGAAATGAGGCATTTTGGGGGCTCTTGGGTGAATTTCAGGGGGTCTTGGTGGCTAAAAATATCTTAATTTTATTGATAATCGCTTTTGAGGCAGTTTTAGGGGGTTTTAGAGTTGTTAAAAGTTCACCAAAGTCAAAATCTAATCCCTTTTTTACCTAGAAAAAGTTTAATAGGACATTTTTTGGGGCAGTTTTAGAGGAGTTTGACTTGCTTGGGACAAAGACCCCCAAATAATATTGTATTATAATCCTCATTTTTAATTCATTAATTAATAGGGACTTTATTAATTTAGACAAAAAACAGGAGTGGCTTGGGACTGTTAGTTATTCTTTTCTTCCCCTCCAAATTTGGCTATTTAACGATAAATTTTGATGCTATTAAATTTTAAATGAGGCTTAAGCCTGCATTTTTCACCCATTATTGTCAATTTGGGGCATATTTTTGCCTTTATTCGCCAATAACTCCACAAAATCTCCCCACAAGTCTTAATTTAATATCCAAAATTAGGGTTTCTGGCACGGCAGTTTCTAAGGGTTTTACGCAGTAGGCAGGCTTGGAATGAGGCATTTTGTGCTTAAATAGTGATTTTTCCGGTGTTTATGGCAAAATAGTGATTTTTGGAGAGCTTCTCATTAGAGTCTTAGTCGTTCTTTACGAGGGAAGAAAAATAGGTTGAAAAGAGCCAGGAACTGGGGTTTTTAAGAGCGGAGAGGCACCTTTTTAGAGGGGGAACCCATTTTATTGCATTTCTTAATTAAGCCATAAAAAGATAATTAGACATTTTACCTCTCCGGCTGCAGATACGACAATTTTAGCTAAATTCACGCAATAATCTGCTTTCCCCCCCCAAAAAGCAAACACCCAATTATAGCGGAAAAAAAAGGGAGTAATTTGTGATGTTTAAGGTTTTTAGGTCAAAAAAAAGGGGGGTATCTGAGGTTGCAGGTTCAGTTTATTGCTTAAAATTATTTTAAATTGGTAATTATAATAATATTAACAATATATAATATGATATTATATAATAATATAACAAATATATAAAATATGTAATACATTATATAATATATATTACATATATTATATATGTGTTATATATAGTGTATAAGAATTATGTATAATGATATTATTATAATTATTATCATTTAAAATAATTTTAACTTATTTTAACTTAAAATCGACTCCAGGAGCTTAATTATTTGCCTGGAGTTGGTGAAAAAATATTATTATAAAGTTGTTTGGTTTTTTTTTCCACCACAAATTTCCAGCACTGCGGCCCAAAGCTTTAAAAATATAAAGAAATTAAATTAAAAGTCACTTTTTTTTCTTCTTTTCCACCTAAAATGGCTGATTTCAGCCCAGCTTGGTGGCCGGAAGTGGCAGCTGCGTTTGTTTTTCAGCTGGCTTTAATTTGAGGTTAGAATTGCCTGAAATAGCTCAGTTCTGGTTTCGAAAACAGCAAAAAAAGGGGAAGCGGGGGGGTTTCACCATTTTTGCATGTTAAATATACGAAAAAAAAAGAAAAACAAAGAGCAAATCCTGTCTGAAAAACAGCACCTGTTTTTTGGGGAAAAATAACCCGCTTTGCAGGTGCCTGGGGTAAACAGCAGCTTTGGGCTAAAACCAGCGGGTTTCAGGCAAATTCATTTGATTCTGGCCGGGTTTCATTTCCCTGAAAATTGAGGGATTCAGCTCGAAAAATATCGATAATTTCTAAGCCTAGCTACGTGCTTTAATGTATATATACACCACTCTACCTTGTTTAACGTATATAAATGTACAGTTTATGTATAACATACCTTATAATATATTAAATATGGAGAGATAGTAGAATTATTAGATTTGATTTCTAGACTAAATATATAGATAGAATTATTAGATTTAATATAAATACAAAGTATAGCAAGTGCATAATAGAAATTATATCTAATATATATATAACAAATGCATCCAATATATATGTCAGGCTTCTAATATATATATCTATTAGATATATCTGTCATATTTAATATATATTATATATATGTTATATATATTAGATAAATCGGGTATGTTTAATATCTAAAAAATAAATATATTAGATATATTTATTATATGTTTTATATCTAATATCTATTGTATACATTAGATATACAGATGTATATATCTCTATATATTATATCTAATATCTACCATAGATAGATAATATCTAATATCTAATAATCTAATATCTAATATCTAATATCTACCATAGATACATTTTTCGTATATATACAAAATATACATTTTTTGTATAGAAACATAACATAAAATATATATTTTATGTATACAGTTTGTATAACTAATATATAAGATAGATATTAGGTATATATAACAGATATATATATAATATATAACAGATATATATAATATATAATAGATAATAGATATTGGATATAATTAATGGATATATCTAATATATAATAACTATATAATGTAATATATATATTTAACATATATATCTAATATATAATATAAATATATAGTATATAAAAGATATTAGATACATATAACGGATATCTCTAATATATAATAGCTATATATAATATATAATAGATATAATTAATGGATATATCTAATGCATGTAATATATCTAATATGTATACCATATATTATAACGAATATATAACTGATATTATAATTAAAATTTAATGAATATGATATATAGAGATAATATTGGAGATATAACAGATATATCAAATATATATAATATATATGATATATATAAAATATATATATTATATATATAACATATCGAATATATCAAATATATATTATATTTTATAGACCTACCATAGGCTATTTAATGATATATATCATGATAGATAAATTAATTTAATTTAATTAATTAGCTGAAGGAAACCTATATATTTTTATAGAGATATTTATAAATCTAAACATTAATTGGCCATAAATATTTCTATATTACACATATTTTAATCTCTAGAATATTAATTATGCCCATTAAATTTATAGAAAATTTATTAATTATCTCTATATTAATAGATAGGTAAGATCCATATTAGACATTCTTGATCGATAACCTATGGGTCCAAATTTAACCAAATTCAGCCGTTTTTAGCTAAAATCGAAAGACATTAAAACAGACAAATGAGGGGACAGGAAAGTGCAAAAATTAACGAAAAACACCCAACCTGCCCCCAAAAATGCTAGATTTGGGTCCGGAAAGGTGAAAAATTGTAATTTTTTTTAATTTCAACCTTTCCGAAGGGATTAATTAGCACTAATTAGCTTCATTAGTTTTCCAAATTTTACATTAAGCCACTGAACCCAGTCCTCAAACCACATTTATTTGGCTTTTGCCCCAGTTTGGACTTTTTCAAAGAAATTAGCGCTTCACACTTAACGAGGATGGTGTGGGGACTTGATGAGCTGGGTTAATTGGAGGCTGCTAGGGACTAATTGCACTAATTGATTGTTGTAATTGGATGAGTTTAAATGCACTGGTTGCTGGGACTGGCCCAGTATGGACCAGTATGAGGGCTCTGGAACTGGAGGTACTAAACTGGATGTACTGGGGCTATAGGATGCTGGTACTGGACCAGTACGGACCAGTAGAGGGGCTGTGGCACCAGTACTGGTGGTACTGGGACCAGTACGGGAGCTCCAGCACCAGCACTGCTGGCACTGGGACCAGTACGGGAGCACTAGCGCTAGTACTGCCTGTACTGGGACCAGTACGGGGGTCCCGGCACCCATACTGGTGGTACTGGGACCAGTACAGGGGTCCCGGCACCAGTACTGGTGGTACTGGGACCAGTACGGGAGCACTAGCGCTAGTACTGCCTGTACTGGGACCAGTACGGGGGTCCCGGCACCCATACTGGTGGTACTGGGACCAGTACCGGGGTCCCGGCACCCGTACTGGTGGTACTGGGACCGGTACGGGAGCTCCGGCACCCGTACTGGTGGTACTGGGACCGGTACGGTAGCTCCGGCGCCCGTACTGGGACCGGTACAGGGGCTTTGGCACCAGTACTAGCAGTACTGGGACCAGTACGGGAGCTCCGGCACCGGTACTGCCCGTACTGGGACCAGTACGGGAGCTCCGGCACCGGTACTGCCCGTACTGGGACCAGTACGGGAGCTCCGGCACCGGTACTGCCCGTACTGGGACCAGTACGGGAGCTCCGGCACCGGTACTGCCCGTACTGGGACCAGTACGGGAGCTCCGGCACCGGTACTGCCCGTACTGGGACCAGTACGGGAGCTCCGGCACCAGTACTGCCCGTACTGGGACCAGTATGGGATCTCTGGCACCTCTACTGGTGGTACTGGGACCAGTACGGGAGCTCCGGCACCTGTACTGCCCGTACTGGGACCAGTACGGGAGCTCCGGCACCTGTACTGCCCGTACTGGGACCAGTATGGGAGCTCCGGCACCAGTACTGCCCGTACTGGGACCAGTATGGGAGCTCCGGCACCAGTACTGCCCGTACTGGGACCAGTACGGGAGCTCCGGCACCAGTACAGGGGTCCTGGCACCAGTACAGGTGGTACAGGGAGCAGTATGGGAGCTCCAGCAACCAGTACTGCCCGTACTGGGACCAGTATGGGATCTCTGGCACCTCTACTGGTGGTACTGGGACCAGTACGGGGGCTCCAGCATGTGTACTGCCCGTACTGGGACCGGTACGGGAGCTCCGGCACCTGTACTGCCCGTACTGGGACCAGTACGGTAACTCCGGCACCTGTACTGCCCATACTGGGACCAGTACGGGGGCTTTGGCACCAGTACTAGCAGTACTGAGACCAGTACAGGAGCTCCGGCACCACTACTGCCCATACTGGGACCAGTACGGGGGTTCCGGCACCCGTACTGCCCATACTGGGACCAGTACAGTGGTTCCAGCACCTCTACTGGTGGTACTGGGACCAGTATGGGAGCTCCGGCACCTGTACTGCCCGTACTGGGACCAGTATGGGAGCTCCGGCACCTGTACCGCCTGTACTGGGACCAGTACGGGAGCTCCAGCACCAGTACAGGGGTCCTGGCACCAGTACAGGTGGTACAGGGAGCAGTACGGGAGCTCCAGCAACCAGTACTGCCCGTACTGGGACCAGTATGGGATCTCTGGCACCTCTACTGGTGGTACTGGGACCAGTACGGGGGCTCCAGCATGTGTACTGGTGGTACTGGGACCAGTACGGGAGCTCCGGCACCAGTACTGCCCGTACTGGGACCAGTACGGGAGCTCCGGCACCTGTACTGCCCATACTGGGACCAGTATGGGGGTTCTGGCACCTCTACTGGTGGTACTGGGACCAGTACGGGGGCTCCAGCATGTGTACTGGTGGTACTGGGACCAGTACGGGAGCTCCGGCACCTGTACTGCCCGTACTGGGACCAGTACGGGAGCTCCGGCACCTGTACTGCCCATACTGGGACCAGTATGGGATCTCTGGCACCTCTACTGGTGGTACTGGGACCAGTACGGGAGCTCCAGCACCTGTACTGCCCGTACTGGGACCAGTACGGGAGCTCCGGCACCTGTACTGCCCGTACTGGGACCAGTACGGGAGCTCCGGCACCAGTACTGCCCGTACTGGGACCAGTACGGGAGCTCCGGCACCTGTACTGCCCGTACTGGGACCAGTATGGGGGTTCTGGCACCTCTACTGGTGGTACTGGGACCAGTACGGGGGCTCCAGCATGTGTACTGGTGGTACTGGGACCAGTACGGGAGCTCCGGCACCTGTACTGCCCGTACTGGGACCAGTACGGGAGCTCCGGCACCTGTACTGCCCATACTGGGACCAGTATGGGATCTCTGGCACCTCTACTGGTGGTACTGGGACCAGTACGGGAGCTCCAGCACCTGTACTGCCCGTACTGGGACCAGTACGGGAGCTCCGGCACCTGTACTGCCCGTACTGGGACCAGTACGGGAGCTCCGGCACCAGTACTGCCCGTACTGGGACCAGTACGGGAGCTCCGGCACCTGTACTGCCCGTACTGGGACCAGTACGGGGGTTCCGGCACCTGTACTGCCCGTACTGGGACCAGTACGGGAGCTCCGGCACCGGTACTGCCCGTACTGGGACCAGTACGGGAGCTCCGGCACCTGTACCGCCTGTACTGGGACCAGTACGGGAGCTCCGGCACCAGTACAGGGGTCCTGGCACCAGTACAGGTGGTACAGGGAGCAGTATGGGAGCTCCAGCAACCAGTACTGCCCGTACTGGGACCAGTATGGGATCTCTGGCACCTCTACTGGTGGTACTGGGACCGGTACGGGGGCTCCAGCACGTGTACTGGTGGTACTAGGACCAGTACAGGAGCTCTGGCACCAGTACTGCCCGTACTGGGACAAGTATGGGAGCTCCGGCACCAGTACTAGTGGTCTTGGAACCAGTAGGGGGTTGTGGCAGCAGTACTGGTGGTACTGGGACCAGTACGGGGGCTCCAGCACCGGTACTGCCCATACTGGGAGCAGTACAGGAGCTCTGGCACCAGTACGGGAGCTCCAGCACCATTACTGCCCATACTGGGACCAGTACGGGGGTTCCGGCACCAGTACTGGTGGTACTGGGACCAGTACGGGAGCTCCGGCACCTGTACTGGTGGTCCTGGGAGTAGTAGGGGGCTGTGGCACCAGTACTGCCCATACTGGGACCAGTATGGGGGCTCTGGCAGATGTACTGGTGGTACTGGGACCAGTACGGGAGCTCCGGCACCTGTACTGCCCGTACTGGGACCAGTACGGGAGCTCCGGCACCAGTACTGCCCGTACTGGGACCAGTATGGGAGCTCCGGCACCAGTACTGCCCGTACTGGGACCAGTACGGGAGCTCCGGCACCAGTACAGGGGTCCTGGCACCAGTACAGGTGGTACAGGGAGCAGTATGGGAGCTCCAGCAACCAGTACTGCCCGTACTGGGACCAGTATGGGATCTCTGGCACCTCTACTGGTGGTACTGGGACCAGTACGGGGGCTCCAGCATGTGTACTGCCCGTACTGGGACCGGTACGGGAGCTCCGGCACCTGTACTGCCCGTACTGGGACCAGTACGGTAACTCCGGCACCTGTACTGCCCATACTGGGACCAGTACGGGGGCTTTGGCACCAGTACTAGCAGTACTGAGACCAGTACAGGAGCTCCGGCACCACTACTGCCCATACTGGGACCAGTACGGGGGTTCCGGCACCCGTACTGCCCATACTGGGACCAGTACAGTGGTTCCAGCACCTCTACTGGTGGTACTGGGACCAGTATGGGAGCTCCGGCACCTGTACTGCCCGTACTGGGACCAGTATGGGAGCTCCGGCACCTGTACCGCCTGTACTGGGACCAGTACGGGAGCTCCAGCACCAGTACAGGGGTCCTGGCACCAGTACAGGTGGTACAGGGAGCAGTACGGGAGCTCCAGCAACCAGTACTGCCCATACTGGGACCAGTATGGGATCTCTGGCACCTCTACTGGTGGTACTGGGACCAGTACGGGGGCTCCAGCATGTGTACTGGTGGTACTGGGACCAGTACGGGAGCTCCGGCACCAGTACTGCCCGTACTGGGACCAGTACGGGAGCTCCGGCACCTGTACTGCCCATACTGGGACCAGTATGGGGGTTCTGGCACCTCTACTGGTGGTACTGGGACCAGTACGGGGGCTCCAGCATGTGTACTGGTGGTACTGGGACCAGTACGGGAGCTCCGGCACCTGTACTGCCCGTACTGGGACCAGTACGGGAGCTCCGGCACCTGTACTGCCCATACTGGGACCAGTATGGGATCTCTGGCACCTCTACTGGTGGTACTGGGACCAGTACGGGAGCTCCAGCACCTGTACTGCCCGTACTGGGACCAGTACGGGAGCTCCGGCACCTGTACTGCCCGTACTGGGACCAGTACGGGAGCTCCGGCACCAGTACTGCCCGTACTGGGACCAGTACGGGAGCTCCGGCACCTGTACTGCCCGTACTGGGACCAGTATGGGGGTTCTGGCACCTCTACTGGTGGTACTGGGACCAGTACGGGGGCTCCAGCATGTGTACTGGTGGTACTGGGACCAGTACGGGAGCTCCGGCACCTGTACTGCCCGTACTGGGACCAGTACGGGAGCTCCGGCACCTGTACTGCCCATACTGGGACCAGTATGGGATCTCTGGCACCTCTACTGGTGGTACTGGGACCAGTACGGGAGCTCCAGCACCTGTACTGCCCGTACTGGGACCAGTACGGGAGCTCCGGCACCTGTACTGCCCGTACTGGGACCAGTACGGGAGCTCCGGCACCAGTACTGCCCGTACTGGGACCAGTACGGGAGCTCCGGCACCTGTACTGCCCGTACTGGGACCAGTACGGGGGTTCCGGCACCTGTACTGCCCGTACTGGGACCAGTACGGGAGCTCCGGCACCGGTACTGCCCGTACTGGGACCAGTACGGGAGCTCCGGCACCTGTACCGCCTGTACTGGGACCAGTACGGGAGCTCCGGCACCAGTACAGGGGTCCTGGCACCAGTACAGGTGGTACAGGGAGCGGTATGGGAGCTCCAGCAACCAGTACTGCCTGTACTGGGACCAGTATGGGATCTCTGGCACCTCTACTGGTGGTACTGGGACCGGTACGGGGGCTCCAGCATGTGTACTGGTGGTACTAGGACCAGTACAGGAGCTCTGGCACCAGTACTGCCCGTACTGGGACCAGTACGGGGGTTCCGGCACCAGTACTGGTGGTACTGGGACCAGTACGGGAGCTCCAGCACTGGTACTGCCCATACTGGGAGCAGTACAGGAGCTCTGGCACCAGTACGGGAGCTCCAGCACCATTACTGCCCGTACTGGGACCAGTACGGGGGTTCCGGCACCAGTACTGGTGGTACTGGGACCAGTACGGGAGCTCCGGCACCTGTACTGGTGGTCCTGGGAGTAGTAGGGGGCTGTGGCACCAGTACTGCCCATACTGGGACCAGTACGGGGGCTCTGGCAGATGTACTGGTGGTACTGGGACCAGTATGGGAGCTGCGGTACCAGTACTGGCCATACTGGGACCAGTACAGGAGCTCTGGCATGTGTACTGGTGGTACTGGGACCAGTATGGGCTTTCTGGCACCAGTACTGCCCATACTGGGAGCCACAAATACCAGTAAGGACCAGCATGGGGCGCTCAGGTACTGGTCGAGCTGAACCGGGTCTACTGGGGCTATGGGGTGCTGGTACTGGACCAGTAAGGACCAGTTAAGGACCAGTATGGACCAGTATGGAATAATAAGGGCTAATAAGGACTGGTATGAACCAGTAAGGACCAGTATGGGGATCTCTGGTACTGGTGGTGCTGAACTGGGTCTGCTGAGGCTATGGGGTGCCCATACTTGACCAGTAAGGCCTAGTATGAACCAGTAAGGACCAGTACGGACCAGTAAGGGCCAATAGGGACCAGTATAAACCAGTAAGGACCAGTATGTGGGCTGTGGTGCCTAACTGGGTGTACTGAGGCTATGGGGTGCTCATACTGAACCAGTAAGGACCAGTAAAAACCCATAAGGGACAATAGGGACCAGTGAGGCCCAGTATGAACCAGTAAGGACCAGTATGGGTGTACTGAGGCTATGGGGTGCTCGTACTTGACCAGTATGAACCAGTAAGTCCCAGTATGAACCAGTAAAGGCCAATAGGGACCAGTAAAGACCAGTATGGGGATCTCTGATACTGGTGGTACTGAACTGGGTGTACTGAGGCTATGGGGTGCTCGTACTTGACCAGTATGAACCAGTAAAGCCCAATAGGGACCAGTAAGGACCAGTATGGGGATCTCTGATACTGGTGGTACTGAACCGGGTCTACTGAGCCTATGGGGTGCTCATATTGGGCCAGAAGGGACCAATAAAGACCCATAAGGGACAACAGGGTCCAGTGAGGACCAGTATGAACCAGTAAGGACCAGTATGGGGATTTCTGGTACTGGTTGTACTGAACTGGGTCTACTAGAGCTATGGGGTGCTCGTACTTGACCAGTAAGGACCCATAAGGGACAATAAGGCCCAGTATGGCCCAGTACGGCCCAGTATGGCCCAGTACGGCCCAGTACATCCCAGTCTGACCCCCTCCATCCTTTTCCCTCCCCCAGACACCCCCCGCGGCCCCACCCTCTTCCCGCTGGTCACCTGCAGCTCGTCCTCCTCGTCGCTCTACGCCGTGGGCTGCGTAGCCGTGGGCTACGTCCCCAGCGGCGTCACCTTCTCCTGGACGGACGCGACCAACAGCAGCGTGGCCGCCGCCGCCACCGCCGCCTTCCCAGAAGCCCGCGGGGCCGGGGGCAACATGGCCGCCAGCCGGCTGGAGCTGCCGCTGCAGGATGGGAAGGGGCGGCAGCCCTTCTACTGCCGCGCCGCCCACCCGCGGGGCAACGCCGTGGTGGCAGTCCGCAACCCCCGTGAGTAGCGGTGGCGGCCTCCTCCTCGGTGTATCCTCCTTGTTGTATCTTCCTCGTTGGTGTCCTCCTCGTTGGTGTCCTCCTCGTTGGTGTCCTCCGCATTCCCGTCCTTCTTGTTTTGTCCTCCTCGTTGTAGCCCCCTCATTGGTGTCCTCCTTGTTGTATCTACCTCGTGGGTGTCCTCCTCGTGGGTGTCCTCCTCGTGGGTGTCCTCCTCGTGGGTGCCCTCCTTGTTGTATCTTCCTCATTCCCGTCCTCCTCGTGGGTGTCCTCCTCGTGGGTGTCCTCCTCGTGGGTGTCCTCCTCATTCCCGTCCTTCCTGTTGTGTCCTCCTCGTTGGTGTCCTCCTCATTCCCGTCCTTCCTGTTTTGTCCTCCTCGTTGGTGGCCTCCTCATTGTGTCCTACTCATTGGTGTCCTCCTCGTTGTAGCCGCCTCACTGGTGTCCTCCTTGTTGTATCCTCGTTGGTGTCCTCCTCGTTGGTGTCCTCCTCGTTGGTGTCCTCCTCGTTGGTGTCCTCCTCGTTGGCGTCCTCCTCGTGGCGTCCTCCTCGTGGCGTCCTCCTCATGGGTGTCCTCATGGTTCTATCTTCCTTTTGGGTCTCCTTGTTGGTGGCCTCGTGGTGGCCTCCTCATTGTATTCTCTTCATAGTGTCCTCCTGGTTGTATCCTCATTGTTGTATCTTCCTCGTTCGCCTCTTTCTTGTTTTGTCCTCCTCGTTGGTGGCCTCCTCGTGGTGACCACCTCGTGGTGGCCTCCTCATTCTGTCCTCCTCGTTGGTGTCCTCATCCTTGTATCTTCCTCGTTGGTGGCCTCCTCATTGTATCTTCCTCACTGGTGTCCTCCTCGATCTTCTCCTGAGCCTCCTCTTGGTCCTTCTCCATCCTTCACCTCCTCCCGAGCCTCCTCTTTGTCCTTCATCTCCTCCTGAACCTCCTCTTGGTCCTTCTTGGTCCTTCATCTTCTCCTGAACCTCCTCTCGGTCCGTCTTGGTCCTCCATCTCCTCCTGAGCTTCCTCATGGTACATCTCGGTCCTCCTCCGTCTCCTGAACCTCCTCTTCATCCACCTTGGTCCTCCATCTCCTCCTGAGCCTCCTCTTGGTCCTTCATCTCCTCCTCAGCCTCATCTTGGTCCTTCTTGGTCCCTCACCTTCTCCCAAGCTTCTTCTTGGCCCTTCTTGGCCCTTCTTGGCCCTTCTTGGCCCTTCTTGGCCCTTCTTGGCCCTTCTTGGCCCTTCTTGGCCCTTCTTGGCCCTTCTTGGCCCTTCTCCTTCTCCTGGTCCTCCTCCACCTCTGGAGCCTCCTCTTGACCCTTCTCCATCCTCCACCTCCTCCTGAACCTCCTCCTCGTCCTCCACCTCCTCCTCCTCTTCTCCCCCACCCCACCCACCCCCCCTAACCCTCTCCCCTCCCCGCCCCCCCCCAACAGGCTTCCCTGTCGTCCCCATCACCCCGGTCCTCTCCATCCACCCCCCGTCCCGCGAGGACTTCGAGGGCCCCTACAGGAACTCCAGCCTCCTCTGCCGCGTCCACGGGCCTCGCAGCCTCACCGCCGTCTCCTGGCTGAGGAACGGCGCCCCCGTCACCTCCGGCGCCGTCACCACCGGCGCGGTGACCGACGGCACCGGCGCCTACGTCACCGACAGCCACCTGAGCGTCACCGAGGCCGAGTGGGACGCCGGCACCATCTACACCTGCCAGGTGGATGGGGAGATGAGGAACACCAGCAAGTCCCTGGAGTGCGGCTGTAAGTGGTCACCTCACGTTTGTTTTGGGGGGGGGAAATGACCAAAACCTAAGTTTTGGTTCCACCAAGCCCATCCTTGAACCTTAAGTAAGATAGAAGTGATGTCTTCACCCTTATTTTTGGGGAGGAACCAGCCAAAATCCAAATTCTGGTGCCACCAACCCCATCCCTGAACCTTAGATAAGTCAGAAGTTATACCCACACCCTTATTTTGGGGAAGAAACAGCTAAAATCCCGACTTTGGTGCCTCTAAACCCATCCTTGAACCTTAAGTAAGATAGAAGTGATGTCTTCACCCTTATTTTTGGGGAGGAACCAGCCAAAATCCAAATTCTGGTGCCACCAACCCCATCCCTGAACCTTAGGTCAGGTAGAAACAATATCTTCACCCTTATTTTTGGGGAGGAACCAGGCAAAATCCAAATTTTGGTGCCACCAAACCCATCCCTGAACCTTAGATAAGTCAGAAGTTATACCCACACCCTTATTTTGGGGAAGAAACAGCTAAAATCCCGACTTTGGTGCCTCTAAACCCATCCTTGAACCTTAAGTAAGATAGAAGTGATGTCTTCACCCTTATTTTTGGGGAGGAACCAGCCAAAATCCAAATTCTGGTGCCACCAACCCCATCCCTGAACCTTAGGTCAGGTAGAAACAATATCTTCACCCTTATTTTTGGGGAGGAACCAGCCAAAATCCAAATTTTGGTGCCACCAACCCCATCCCTGAACCTTAGGTCAGGTAGAAACAATATCTTCACCCTTATTTTTGGGGAGGAACCAGGCAAAATCCAAATTTTGGTGCCACCAAACCCATCCCTGAACCTTAGATAAGTCAGAAGTTATACCCACACCCTTATTTTGGGGAAGAAACAGCTAAAATCCCGACTTTGGTGCCTCTAAACCCATCCTTGAACCTTAAGTAAGATAGAAGTGATGTCTTCACCCTTATTTTTGGGGAGGAACCAGCCAAAATCCAAATTCTGGTGCCACCAACCCCATCCCTGAACCTTAGGTCAGGTAGAAACAATATCTTCACCCTTATTTTTGGGGAGGAACCAGCCAAAATCCAAATTTTGGTGCCACCAACCCCATCCCTGAACCTTAGATAAGTCAGAAGTTATACCCACACCCTTATTTTGGGGAAGAAACAGCTAAAATCCCGACTTTGGTGCCTCTAAACCCATCCTTGAACCTTAAGTAAGATAGAAGTGATGTCTTCACCCTTATTTTTGGGGAGGAACCAGCCAAAATCCAAATTCTGGTGCCACCAACCCCATCCCTGAACCTTAGGTCAGGTAGAAACAATATCTTCACCCTTATTTTTGGGGAGGAACCAGGCAAAATCCAAATTTTGGTGCCACCAACCCCATCCCTGAACCTTAGGTCAGGTAGAAACAATATCTTCACCCTTATTTTTGGGGAGGAACCAGGCAAAATCCAAATTTTGGTGCCACCAAACCCATCCTTGAAACTTAGGTCAGGCAGAAGTGATGCCCTCACCCTTATTTTTGGGGAAGAAACAGCTAAAATCCCGACTTTGGTGCCTCTAAACCCATCCTTGAACCTTAAGTAAGATAGAAGTGATGTCTTCACCCTTATTTTTGGGGAGGAACCAGCCAAAATCCAAATTCTGGTGCCACCAACCCCATCCCTGAACCTTAGGTCAGGTAGAAACAATATCTTCACCCTTATTTTTGGGGAGGAACCAGCCAAAATCCAAATTTTGGTGCCACCAAACCCATCCCTGAACCTTAGATAAGTCAGAAGTTATACCCACACCCTTATTTTGGGGAAGAAACAGCTAAAATCCCGACTTTGGTGCCTCTAAACCCATCCTTGAACCTCAGATAAGTCAGAAGTTATACCCTCAACCTTGTTTTGGGGGAAAAATAGCCAAAATCCCATATTTTGGTTCCATCAAACCCATCCCTGAACCTTAAGTCAGGTAGAAACGATATCTTCAGCCTTATTTTTGGGGAGGAACCAGGCAAAATCCAAATTTTGGTGCCACCAAACCCATCTCTGAACCTTAGATAAGTCAGAAGTTATACCCACACCCTTATTTTGGGGAAGAAACAGCTAAAATCCCGACTTTGGTGCCTCTAAACCCATCCTTGAACCTTAAGTAAGATAGAAGTGATGTCTTCACCCTTATTTTTGGGGAGGAACCAGCCAAAATCCAAATTCTGGTGCCACCAACCCCATCCCTGAACCTTAGGTCAGGTAGAAACAATATCTTCACCCTTATTTTTGGGGAGGAACCAGCCAAAATCCAAATTTTGGTGCCACCAAACCCATCCCTGAACCTTAGATAAGTCAGAAGTTATACCCACACCCTTATTTTGGGGAAGAAACAGCTAAAATCCCGACTTTGGTGCCTCTAAACCCATCCTTGAACCTCAGATAAGTCAGAAGTTATACCCTCAACCGTGTTTTGGGGGAAAAATAGCCAAAATCCCATATTTTGGTTCCACCAAACCCCATCCCTGAACCTTAGGTCAGGTAGAAACAATATCTTCACCCTTATTTTTGGGGAGAAACCAGCCAAAATCCAAATTCTGGTGCCACCAACCCCATCCCTGAACCTTAGATAAGTCAGAAGTTATACCCACACCCTTATTTTGGGGAAGAAACAGCTAAAATCCTGACTTTGGTGCCTCTAAACCCATCCTTGAACCTCAGATAAGTCAGAAGTTATACCCTCAACCTTGTTTTGGGGGAAAAATAGCCAAAATCCCATATTTTGGTTCCACCAAACCCATCCCTGAACCTTAGGTCAGGTAGAAACAATATCTTCACCCTTATTTTTGGGGAGGAACCAGCCAAAATCCAAATTTTGGTGCCACCAACCCCATCCCTGAACCTTAGATAAGTCAGAAGTTATACCCACACCCTTATTTTGGGGAAGAAACAGCTAAAATCCCGACTTTGGTGCCTCTAAACCCATCCTTGAACCTTAAGTAAGATAGAAGTGATGTCTTCACCCTTATTTTTGGGGAGGAACCAGCCAAAATCCAAATTCTGGTGCCACCAACCCCATCCCTGAACCTTAGGTCAGGTAGAAACAATATCTTCACCCTTATTTTTGGGGAGGAACCAGGCAAAATCCAAATTTTGGTGCCACCAAACCCATCCTTGAAACTTAGGTCAGGCAGAAGTGATGCCCTCACCCTTATTTTTGGGGAAGAAACAGGGAAAATCCCAACTTTGGTGCCACCAAACCCATCCTTGAACCTTAGAGAAAGTAGAAGTGATGCCCTCACCCTTATTTTTGGGGAAGAAACGGGCCAAATCCCAAGTTCGGTGCCACCAACCCATCCCTGAACCTTAGAGAAGGTAGAAATTATGCCCTCACCCTTATTTTTGGGGAAGAAACAGGCAAAATCCCAACTTTAGTGCCACCAAACCCATCTTCCTTGTCGTTTGGGCACACCTGCTTATTTTTTGGGGGGGGGGAAAAAACCAACTAAACCCCAACGTCCCCACTCACCAACCTCTTCCGGTAGATAAACCCGAGAGCAGCGACATCACGGTCCGCGTGCTCCCCCCGTCCTTCGTGGACATCTTCAACGAGAAGGTGGCCAAGCTGACCTGCAAGGTGAGCAACCTGCCCACCGTGGAGGGGCTGGTCATCTCCTGGTTCAAGGAGGACGGGCAGAAGCTGGAGACCAAGACCATGCCCCGCGTCCTCCAAGCCAACAGCCTCTACTGGGTGGAAGGGGTGGCCAGCGTCTGCGCCGACGAGTGGAACAAGGAGGAGGTCTACACCTGCAAGGTCAGCCACCCCGAGCTGCTCTTCCCCGTCGAGGAGAAGCTGCAGAAGGCCACCGGTGAGTCCTCTCGCCAAATTGGGGGGGAAAAGGGGGAAATCGCAACTCTCCTCCTCTATTTATTGAAGTTATTTCACAAAAAAATTGAGAAATGAGAATGCGAGCGATTGCTCGCGGCTCTCTTCCTCCATTTATTGAATTTATTTCACAAAAAAATTAAGAAATGAGAACGCGATCGATTGCTTGCAGCCCTCTTCCTCTATTTATTGAGTTTATTTCACCAAAAAATGAGAAATGAGAATGCGATCGCATCGCTCTTCGATTTTTTTTGCTAGTTTTGGGGAAAAAAGGTGGCGTTGGTGTCGCTGATGCTATTTTTTTTTCCCCATATCTGCAAAAAAAAAAAAGGGAGGTGTGATTGCGTCGCGGATTTGCGAACGTAGGGAAAGAGCGCTGCGAATTCATTGAGGATTCGGAAATGTAGGGAAAAAGTGCTGCAATTGCATCACAGATTTGAAAAAAAAAAAACAAACAGAAAAAGTGTGGTGTGATTGTATCACAAATTCACGGAAAGAAAGAAAATTGTATCACAATTGAAATTGTATTGCAAATTTACAAAAACAAAGAAAAGGCATTGAAATTGTATCACAAATTTGCAAAAGAATGAAGAAAAGGCATTGAAATTTCATCTGAAATTTGCAAAAACAAAGAAAACGTGTTGCAATTGCATTGCAAATTTGGAAAAACAAAGGAAGTGTGTTACAATTACATCACAAATTTGCAATAACAAAGAAAAAGCATTGCAATTGCACCGCAAATTTGTAAAAACACAAATAAAAGGTGTTGCAATTCCATCACAAATTAGTAAAAATCAAAGAAAAAACATTGCAATCGCATCTCAAATTTGAAAAAACAAAGAAAAAGCATTGAAATTGCATCTCAGATTTGGAGAAAGAAAGAAAAAGCTTTGCAATCTCATCGCGGATTGGCAAGAAAAGTGAATAAACAGCACTCCAATTGCATCCCACCCCCTCTCCCTTCCTTGCAGAGCGCGACGCCAAGCCCCCCGCCCTCTACGTCTTCCCCCCTCCTCCGGAGCAGCTCAGCGCCCACGAGACCGCCACCGTCACCTGCTTGGCCAAGGGCTTCAACCCTCCGGACCTCTTCATCCGCTGGCTGCGCAACGGCGAGCCCTTGCCGGCCTCTGACTACGTCACCATGCCGCCCGCCGCCGAATCGCAGTCGGCGCGCTCCTACTTCACCTACAGCGCCCTCAGCGTGGCCACCGACGACTGGGGGGCCGGCAACGTCTTCACCTGCTTGGTCGGCCACGAGCGGTTGCCCTTGCAGGTGGCCCAGAAGTCGGTGGACAAGTCCTCGGGTAAACCCACCTCGGTCAACGTCTCCCTGGTGCTCTCCGACACCGCCAGCTCCTGCTATTAAAAAAAAAAATTCATCCCCCCTTCCTCCTCCTCCCTCCGTCGGTTTCACCTCAACGTGTTCAAGACGCCCCCCAAAAACAGTTGTTTCGGTGCAGAATGTATTTAACTCTCTTCCTCTCCCCGCAAAAAACTGGTTTTTTGCAATGCAGAACGTCTTCAACTGCCCCCCATAATTCATTTTTTTTCAACGTGGGATGTTATAATCCCCCCAAAATTCATTTTGCAGGGTGAAACTTCTCAAAACCTCCATTAAAATCTGTTTTTTCAACACCAAACATGCCTGATTCTCCCCAAAATTTGCTTTTTGCTATGCAAAACATATTAAAACATCCATCAAAACTCTTTTCCGCAACACAAAACACCTTCAACTGCCCACAAAGTTCGTTTTTTCAACGTGGGATGTGTTGAGATCCCCCCCAGATTTCATTTTGCAGTGTGAAACGTGTTAAAGTCTCCCAAAACTTGGCTTTTACAATGCAAAACATGTTAAAACATCCCTTAAAATACATGTTTCTGCAATGCAAAATGTGTTAAAGTCCCTCAAAAGCTGGTTTTTGCAGTGGGAAAAGTGTCCAAATTCCACCAAAACGTGTTTCTGCAGGGCAAAATGTGCCAAAAAGCCCCTCAAAATGTTTCTGCAATGCCAAAAAAAATGTTTCTGCAATGCAAAATGTTTAAAAATTCCCCAGAAATGTTTCTGCAGTGCAAAAAACCGTGTTTCTTCGATGCAAAATGTACCCCAAATCCCCCAAAACTCTGTTTCTGCAACCCCAAACTTGTCAACTTCCCCCCTCGAGACTTGTATCCGCGGTGCAAAACCTGTGAACCCCCCTCCCCGAGGGCGAACCGACGGAAATAAAGCAAAATGATGGATTTTTGTTGGAAAGCAGACCAAAAGCTCACTTTTGTCCGGGCTGGGCGGGGCGGGGGGCGCACGGCGGTGCAGGCGGCGGCTCTGTGCATTGCGGTCCCTGCTAATCCTTTGCTTCGTGCTCTTTGCATTGTGGTCTTTGCAAATCATTGCACCTTGGTCTTTGCAAATCTTTCCTTTGTCCTCCTTGCATCTTGGTCTTTGCATCGTGTCTTTTGCAAATCCTTTGCTTCGTCCTCTTTGGATCATGGTCTTTGGAAATCTTTGAGTCATGGGCTTTGCAAATTTTTCCTTCATCCTCTTTGTATCTTGGTCTTTGCATCATGGTCTTTGTAAATCATTCCTTTGTCCTCTTTGCATTTTGGTCTTTGCATCATCTTTGCAAATCCTTTGCTTAATCCTCTTTGGATCATGGTCTTTGTAAATCTTTGCATCTTGCTCTTTGCATCTTGCTCTTTGCATCGTGTTCTTTGCAAATCTTTCCTTCGTCCTCTTTGTATCTTCGTCTTTGCACCTCGGCCTTTGAAAATCTTTGCATCGTGGTCTTTGCAAATCCTTTGCTTCGTCCTCTTTGGATCATGGTCCTTGCAAATCTTTGCGTCATGGTCTTTGCATCTCGGTCTTCGTAAATCCTTTCCATGTCTTTGCATCCTGGTCTTTGCATCCTGGTCTTTGCATCGTGGTCTTTGCAAATCTTTCCTTCATCCTCTTTGCGTCTTGGTCTTTGCATCACGGTCTTTGCAAATCCTTTGCTTCGTCCTCTTTCGATCATGGTCTTTGGAAATCTTTGTGTCATGGGCTTTGCAATTTTTTCCTCCGTCCTCTTTGTATCTTGGTCTTTGCACCATGGTCTTTGCAGATCCTTTGCATCCTTCTCTTTGCATCATGGTCTTTGGAAATTCTCGCGCCTTGGTCTTTGCACCGTGGTCTTTGCACCTTGGTCTTTGCAACTCCTTTCCATCTCCTTGCATCCTGCTCCTTGCATCCTGCTCCTTGCATCCTGCTCCTTGCATCCTGCTCTTTGCATCTTGGTCTTTGCAAATCCTTTGCATCTTGGTCGTTGCATCTTGGTCTTTCCACCACCCTCTTCGCAAATCCCTTGCATCTCTTTGCAGGAAGGTCTTTGCGTCGTGCTCTTTCCAAATCCTTTGCTTCGTGCTCTTTGCCTCACGGTCTTTGCAAATCCTTGCATCATGGTCGTTGCAAATCTTGGCTTCGTGCTCTTTGCAAATCCTTTGCTTCGTGATCCTGCTCTTTGCAACTCAGTCTTTGCAAATCCTTTGCTTCATCCTCCTTGCATCTTGCTCTTTGCAAATCCTTCGCGTCTTGGTCTTGGCATCGTGCTCGTTGCAGATCCTTTGCATTTCTTGCATCGCCCTCTTTGCAAAACCTTTGCTTTTTTGCTCTTTGCAAATCCTTTTGTTTCGTGCTCTTTGCATCATGATCTTTGCATCATGGTCTTTGCAAATCCTTTGCACCTTGCTCTTTGCACCATCCTCTTTGCAGATCCTTTGCTTCGTGCTCCTCGCAGACCCTTTGCATCCCTTGCACCGCGCTCTTTGTTCCTGCAGCGTCCTCTGCAACTCCTGCAGCCTCCGCCTTCTGCAGCCTCCTCGTCCCCTTGTGTCCTCCTCGTCCTCATGTCCTCCTCATCTTCCTCTGTCCTTGTTTTCTTGCATCCTCCTCGTCCTCGTGTCCTCCTCGTCCTCGTGTCCTCCTCGTCCTCGTGTCCTCCTCGTCCTCACGTCCTCCTCGTCCTCACGTCCTCCTCCTCCTCACGTCCTCCTCCTCCTCACGTCCTCCTCCTCCTCACGTCCTCCTCGCGTCCTCACCTTGCACCACCCTCAGCCTCGCTTCCCCTTGCTGCAACTTGCCCGAGATTCCGGCCCTTTTTTCCCCCTAAAATCCCACAAAATCAGTTAATCTACCTCTCCCAGAAGACCCTTCACTTATTTTGGGGGGAGAAAAATGCAAAACTGGCTTTTTTTTTTTGGAGGTCAGACACACGCTGCAGCGACTGACTGCAAAAAAAGGGGGGCGGCCTGCGTAAGGGAGCCAAATGCAGGGCGGGCACCCTATGGGATTCCCCAAACCCAGCATTTTGGGTCTAAAAAAGCCAATTTAGGTAAAAAAATAAATAAACAACGAGGAACAGGACCACCCTCTGACGCACAACACGGAGAAATCCAGCTGCGCAAGGGATTGGCATGGCCCTGCCCGCCCACCACCCGCTTTTGGGGTGAATTCTTCCGTTTTTGGGGCCTCACATCTCATGATTTTGACTTAAATTTTTCATTTTTGAGGATTTTGGGGGGTTATTTTTGGCCAGGCTTGCTCAGCACCTCGCGTTTCCCAGCCCATGGATGCCGCGCCGCCGCGTTCACCGCTCGCAGCCCCCAAAACCCCAGGGATTTTCCATCCCTGGCGACAGCCGGACCTAAAATCGCTCAAAATTGACCCAAAACCAGCCCCCTTTTATTTATTTATTTTTTTGTACCCCGCGGCGACGGCGCTAACTCGCTCTCGCCTCTTGTCCCAAGCCTTCCTGGACGCCTACACGGAGGTGGAGGAGGACGACGACCTCAACAACCTGTGGACGACGGCATCGACCTTCATCGTCCTCTTCATCCTCAGCCTCTTCTACAGCGCCACCGTCACCTTGATCAAGGTATGGATTTTGGGGGGAAAACACCCCGAAATGGGGCTGGTTGGGTGGTCACTGGGAGACGAGGGACATGGGGATGGGATCCACCATGTCCAAGAGCCATTGAGTTGTGGTGGTGCAACCTCCCATCACCTCCCACACTCATAAATACATTTTACCCCCAAATTTTGCAAAAACTCTCAATTTTTTACCCCATTTCAAGACTTTTTAGCATCAGTCCCATCTCCTAATGACTTTTATTTACACAGAATTGGGTTGAAAGATGAGGAATTGGATCCACCACATGCAACGAGCTGTTGAGTTTTAACAACACAACCTCCTATCTCTTCCTCGCACTCATAAATTCAAATTTTCCCCCCAATTTTGCAAAAATCTCCATTTTTTACCCCATTTCAAGACTTTTTAACATCAGTCCCATCTCCTAATGACTTTTATTTATGCAGAATTGGGTTAAAAGATGAAGAATTGGATCCAGCACATGCAACGAGCCATTAAGTTGCAACAACACAACCTCCCATCTCTTCCTCACACACATAAATTCAAATTTTCACCCACATTTTGCAAAAATCTAAATTTTTAATTAACCGAAAACCTCATTTTCCCCATCACCAGGTGAAATAACCCGGCTCCTGTCGGATTTTGCTGCCTGCCGTCGCCAGACGCCTTCTCCACGTGGTGCAACCCCCTCCCCTTCCCTTTTCCTTGTAAATAGTCGCCGCGAAAATAAACATTTTCTTTTTCTCCGGGCTCCGTGTGGTTTTGTGCGTGCGCCGTGAATCGTGCCAGGATTTGGGGCTTCTTTTTGAAAAAATTGGATTTGCATGATCTTGCAATTTATTTTGCATTTTTTTCCAATGGAATGCGTGCGCCTGCGATTTGTTTTGAGTATTTTTTTGCAATGGATTGCATGCTTTTGTAATTTATTATTATTGTTATTGTTATCATCATCATCATTATTATTATCATCATCACCATCATTATTATCATTATTATTTGCAATGGATTCCATGCTCTTGCAGTTTGTTTTGGATTTCTTTTTGCAATGGATTGCATGCTCCTGCAATTTGTTTTGAGTATTTTTTTTGCAATGGATTGCATGCTTTTGCAATTTATTATTATTATTATTATCGTCATCACCATCTTTATCATCATCATCATTATTATTATTATCATTACTATTTTGCAATGAATTACATGCTCTTCCAATTTGTTTTAATTTTTTTTTTTGCAGTGGATTACATGCTCTTCCAATTAATTTGGGGGTTTTTGCAATGGATTGCATGCTTTTGCAATTTATTTTGGGATTTTTGCAACAGATTGCATGCCCTTGTAATATTTTTATTTTATTTTATTTTATTTTATTTTAAAGATAAGATCGTGTTGGGTCTTCCAAGACCTTGTTGGGTCTTCCAAGATCTTGGTGGGTCTCCCAAGACCTTGCTGGGTCTTCCAAGACCACGTTGAGTCTTCCAAGGCCACGTTGGGTCTTCCAAGGCCGCGTTGGGTCTTCCAAGGCCACGTTGGGTCTTCCAAGACAACGTTGGGTCTTCCAAGACAACGTTGGGTCTTCCAAGGCCACGTTGGGTCTTCCAAGGCCACGTTGGGTCTTCCAAGGCCACGTTGGGTCTTCCAAGACAACGTTGGGTCTTCCAAGGCCACGTTGGGTCTTCCAAGACCACGTTGGGTCTTCCAAGACCACGTTGGGTCTTCCAAGACAACGTTGGGTCTTCCAAGGCCACGTTGGGTCTTCCAAGGCCACGTTGGGTCTTCCAAGACAATGTTGGGTCTTCCAAGGCCACGTTGGGTCTTCCAATACCACGTTGGGTCCTGCAAGACCTTGCTGGGTCTTCCAAGTCCATGACCGGGCAGCCAATTAGCATCAGGGAAGGGTTGTTAGGGGTTAATTAGATGGGTTAATGATGGCGTCCCCTGCCCCACGGACCTCTGGGATTGCGGTGGGCCGAGCTTTGTGAAATGGGGCGGAGGGGCCTGGACCACAATCTCCACCTTCATTGCGCTCTTCCTCCTCGTCTTCTACAGCAGAGCCCAGGCCCCTCCCACTCCGTCCCCTCCTTCCCATTGGCCAACGGCCTCGGAGGGAGGACAAGCCACAAAACGGGGCGAAATCCACCAGAAAATGCCCCAAAAACCGTTCAAATCCCACTTTATTAACAAATTTCCCATCTTTGCTTCTCCGTTGCCATATTTTCGATAAAAAATCCGCATTTCTCCTCGCTCCCGCCATGTTTTTCCCATCATGCACCGCGTCCCTCCATGGGAAAGGCGCCGGGGGCGGTTTTGGGGCAGGAAATGGCTATTTTGGGTGCGGTGACTCAGAGGGAGAAGCGCGGTTCAGGTAAACAGGACACATCTGGCCGGGGTGACGCCAAAATCCAGATGTTCGGCGCTGCTTTTTTGGGGGGAAAACAACCAGTTTCTGCTCCCCAAATGACTCAGGCAGCAGCCCAAGAAACCACGATGGGGAGGAAAGAGGAGAAATGAAAATGGCTTTTATCGTAAACAGGATTTTGGGGTTTTTGGTCAAAAAAATGAAATTTTGGCTCCCCGGCACGCAATCAAGCCATGGAGGGGTGTAGGGATGGGGAGGAAAATGGGGGGAAAAAATGAAATATTGGGTCTCTGGCATGCAATCAACCCCTGGGGGGGTGTAGGGCTGGGGAGGAAAATGAGAGGAAAAACTGAAATATTGGGTCCCCGGCACACAATCAGCCCATGGAGGGGTGTAGGGCTGGGGAGGAAAATGGGGGAAAAAAGGGAGATTTCGGGCAACTTGTTTGGGGTGCATCGAGGCCATGTGATGAAGAAAAGGGGGGTTCTTATTGTGATGCACCAATGTAACAGGGACGTCATTTTGGGGGAAAATGGGTTTTTTGAAGCTTTTTGATTAGGATGAGATGTATGAACACAAAGTGGCTTCATTTTGGGGGGGAAATGGTTTTTTTGGCAACCTGATGGACATTGGGGTGCAATAATCTGACGCAACAGGGCTTTTTTGGGGAAAAAATGGGTTTCTTGAAGCTCGATGAAGATTAGGCTGAGATGGAACGACACAGTGAGGCTTCATTTTGGGGGGAAAACTGTCTTTTTTGGTAACCTGATGGAAATTGAATAGGAAGCACCAACACAACAGGGCTTTGTTTTGGGGGGAAAAAGGTTTTTTTTGAGATTTGAGGAGATTAGAGTGTGACGCACCAACACAACGTGTCTTCATCACGGGGAAAAACAGTCTCTTGAAGCCTGCTGGAGATCACCGAGGCAACGTGGCTCCATTTTGGGGTGGAAAAGGGGTTTCTTGAAGCCCGTGGAAACGGTCTGAAAATCATTTTATTCTGTGCATTTTTGAGAAAAGCACAAAAATTCCCGGTCCAACCCCTGGGACAACGGAGGGGCCACCCATGGGTGAAGACCTTCAGCACTCAGAGGACCTGGGGAGACACCAAAATTAAATTGCTCAGCCTTAATTAACGCTAATTATTATTGTTGGGGGGTGTGTGTGGGGGGGGTACCTTGAAGAGGGTGACGCCGGTGCTGTAGCAGAGGCTGAGGAGGAAGAGGATGACGAAGGCCACGGCGGTCCAGAGGTCGGTGACGTCTTCCTCCGTCTCCAGCTCCGTCTCCTTGCCCAGGACCACCATGATGCATTCTGGGGAGGCTGACAAAAAAGGGGCAGGGGTCAGCACCAAAAAGACATATTTTCACCTATTTTCCACCCAGTTCCTCCCCAAAACCCTTCAACAAGCAATGGGATCATGAGGATTTTTGGTACATGCATCAAAAAGCTGTATTTTCACCCGTTTTCCACCCAATCCCTCTCCAGACCTCTTCTATAAGCAGCGGGGCCATGAAGATTTTTGGTGCATGTATCAAAAAGCTGTATTTTCACCCATTTTCCACACAATCCTCCTCCAAAACCCTTCAACAAGCAACAGGGCCATGAGGATTTTTGGTGCATGTATCAAAAAGCCGTATTTTCACCCATTTTTCCACCCAGTTCCTCCTCAAAACCCTTCTGCAAGCAATGGGATCATGAGGAGTTTTGGTGCATGTATCAAAAAGCTACATTTTCACCCATTTTTCCACCCAATCCCGGTCCAAAGGCCTTTTAGAAGCGACGGGGCCACAAAGACTTTTGGTGCATGCACCAAAAAGCCATATTTTTACCCATTTTCCTCCCAATCCTTCTCCAAAGCACTTCAGCAAGCAACAGGGCCACAAAGATTTTGGTGCATGCACCAAAAAGCCATATTTTCACCCATTTTTCCACCCAATCCCTCTCCAAAACAGTCCTATAAGCAATGGGGCCATGAGGATTTTTGGTGCATGTATCAAAAAGCCATATTTTCACCCATTTTTTCCACCCGATCCCTCTCCAAAACCCTTCAACAAACAACGGGGTCGTGAGGACTTCTGGTGCATGCACCAAAAAGCCATATTTTCACCCATTTCCCACCCAATTATTGGGCAAAACCCCACTGCGAGCAAAAGAGCAGTGGGTTGTTCTTTTGGTGCGTGCAAAAAAATAATAATAATAATAATTTTTGCCCATTTTCTACCCAATTCGTGTCCACAACCCCGCTGCAAACAAAGTGGAAGTAGGATTTTTTTGATGCATGTAGCCAAATTTCACATTTTCACCAATTTTTTTTTTATGCAGGTCACTTTTTCACCTATTTCCTCACCAAATCCCTCTCCAAAACTCTCCCAGCAAGGAGGGATTTTTGGTGCACGCAGCAAAAACCCCATTTCCGCCTGTTTTCTACTCAATTCGTGTCTAAAACCCTGCGGCGAGAAAAGGGGAAGTGAGATTTTATTTTTATTTTTTTGGGCGAGTGCTGCAAAAAGCCACATTTCCACCCATTTTTTTCTCTCGTTTCTCTCTAAAACCTTGCTGCAAAAAAGCAGATTTTTTTTTTAAATTTTTGTTGCGTGCAACAAAGACTCCATTTCTCCCCGTTTTCTACCCAATTCTTGGCCAAAACCCTGCTGCGAGCAAACTGGGAATCCCTAATTTGTGTAAATCCTGCTCTTCCTCACCTCTCTTGATTAAAAAAATAGGCAAAAAAGAGGGGAAAACGGGTCATTTCGTCCTGCTCTTTCTCACCACTTGCTAAAAAAAATAGGCAAAAAAAGAGGGAAAACGGAAAATTGATTTGCCCCATCCCTAATTGATTTGCCCCATCCCTAATTGATTAGCCCCATCCCTAATTGATTTTCCCCATCCTTAATTGATTTGCCCCATCCCTAATTGATTAGCCCCATCCCTAATTGATTTTCCCCATCCTTAATTGATTTGCCCCATCCCTAATTGATTAGCCCCATCCCTAATTGGTTTGCTCTGTCCTTAATTAATTAGCCCCATCCCTAATTGATTAGCCCCATCCCTATTTAATTAGCCCCATTGTTAATTGGGGCTGGGAGATGGGTGGGTTTTGGAGGAGGTGGATGTGCTTGGTGAAGGCACCAGCATGTTCCTGTGTGATTTCTCTGTTTTTTTTTTTTTTTTTTTTTTTTTTTTTTTTTTTTTTTACTATTATCATTTTTTTTTCATCATTATTCTGATTTTCAGAATTATCATCATTAATTTTTTTTTTGGAAGGGGATTGGAAAGAGGTGGATGTGCCGGATGAAGACACCAGCACCGGCACATTTCTGTGTGATTTCTCTGTTGTTTTTTTTGTTTGTTTGTTTTTGGTTTTTTTACCATTATCATTTTTTTTTCATTGTTATCATCATTATTATCATCATTTTTTTTGGAATTGTATATTTTTTTCAGAATTATTATCATTAATTTTTTTTTGGAAGGGGATTGGGAGGAGGTGGATGCACATGATGAAGACACCAGTGCCGGCACGTTTCTGCATGATTTCTACATGTTGTTTTTTTTATTATTATCAGTTTTTTTCATCGTTATCATCACTATTATCATTATTTTTTTTGATTTTTTTTTTATTTGTAAATATTATCATTATTTTTCCTTTAGAAGGGGATTGGGAGGAGGTGGATGCACCAGGTGAAGACACCAGCACCATCATGTTTCTGCATGATTTCCATGTTTTTTTTATTATCATCTTTTTTTTTTTTTTCCATCTTTTTTTTCATCATTATTATCACTTTTTGGGGGGATTTTTTTTTTTTTTGAATTATTATCATTATTTTTTTTTCGGACGGGGATTGGGAGGAGGTGGACGCACCGGATGAAGACACCAGCGCTGGAACTTTTGTGCGTGATTTCCATCTTTTTTTATTATCATACTTATTTTTTTTCCACCAGGCTTATATTTTTTTTCACCATACTTTTTTTTTTTCTTTTTTTCCATCGTTCTTATATATATTTTTTTTTTTTTTTGGATTTACAGCCCCGCGCCCGCCCGCGCTCAGTAGCAGGTGCTGTCGGAATCGGCGAGGATCACCGAGACGTTGACGTTGGTGGGTTTACCCGTGCTCTTGTCCAGGCTCTTCTGCACGAAGTTCATCGGGATCCCGTCGTGCCCCACCACGCAGGCGAAGCTGTCCCCCCGCTGCCACTCGGACGCCGACACGCTCAGCTTGCTGTAGATGCTGAAGAGGCCGCCGTCGCCTTCCTGCGGGCCGAAGGTGGAGAAGCTTCCGGAAGACACCGGCCGGTCCTGCTGGGTCCAGGTGACCAAGATGTCGCGGGGACGGAAGCCCGAGGCCAGGCAGGTCAAGGTCGCGGTCTCCTGGCGGGCCAGCTCCTCCACCGGCGGGGGGAAGATGTAGACGGAGGGTGCCTGCACCGAGACGGCTGCGGGGCGCAAGAGACGGTCAGGGTGGGCCGGGGGGGGCCTCCCAGTAAGACCCTTCCAGTTGGCTAGGTCCTTCCAGCTTGATAGACCCTTCCGGTTGGCTAGGTTCTTCCAGTAAGACCCTTCTAGCAGGCTAGGTCCTTCCAGATTGATAGACCTCTCCAGTAGGCTAGGTCCTTCCAGTTGCCTAGGTCCTCCCAGTAAGACTTTTCCAGTTGGATAGACCCTTCCAGTAGGCTAGACCTTCCCAATTGCCTAGGTCCTTCCAGTTGGATAGACCATACTAGTAGGCTAGACCCTTCCAGTTGGCTAGGTCCTTCCAGATTGATAGACCTTTCCAGTAGGCTAGACCCTTCCAATTGGCTAGGTCCTCCAAGTAAGACCCTTCCAGTTGGCTAGGTCCTTCCAGATTGATAGACCTTTCCAGTAGGCTAGGTCCTCCCAGTAGACCCTCCCAGTGGACCCTTCTGGTGGACAAGACCTTCTGGTGGGCACGTTCCTTCCAGGAGACCACACCCTTCCATCAGACCGGCCATGGTGACTCTCCCAGAAGCCCTTGCTCTCCATCTAGACCTCTTCCAGTAAACCAACCCATTCCACTCAACTCTTCCAGCCAACTGCTTCCACTTGCCCCAAACTTCTCCACCTTGGCCCCAAACATCTCTGCCCTCACCCCAAACTTCTCCTTCCCCACCAGGGCTTGCGAGCGGGGCAGGAGAGGAGCAGTGGCTTCCTACCTAGGTCTTTCTTCACTGACTTCTTGATGGGTCCTTGGAGCTCCGAGCCGGACACAGAGCAGGAGAAGGTCTCACCACTGTTCCACTCCTCGGCGCAGACCTTCAGGACACTGGTGAGGCGGTAGAGGCCGTTTTCCTGCTTCTCGGGCTCCCCGGAGGACACGTCCAAGGCGGTCGCGGTGCTCCGGGACCAGGAGAGCTTCAGGTCTTCAGGGGCGTTGGCCACCACGCAGGTGATGCTGGCGTTCTGGCTGATGTAGAGGTCCTCCAAGGACGGGGGGAGGACGGTGACATCCAGCTTGGGTCCGGGACCTGGGTGGGGTGGGGTGGGGAGCGGCGTTGAGCGGGGCGGGAGGTCGGGGGACGCCAAATTCTGCATCTAAACGCTCTCCCCATCTTCTCGATCCCACCAAAAATACAGAGTTTTGGGGCATTTCCCCATATTCCCCATTTTGGGGCAGATCTTGGGACCTCGTTCCCACCAAAAAACAGATCTCTGGGGCGTGAATCCCCCTTGGGACCTCTTGGCCGAGCACCTGACCCTAAAAACCTACCCCAGAAGACAGGAATTGGGGCGTTTTCCAAGAAAATTGCGACCGCAACACTTTTTTCCTTAATTTTTGTGGCTTTGTCCACCTATTTTCTTAATTTCTGCTTTTTAGGTCCAAAAGCCACTGTCACCACTTCGTTTCCTGGCGTCATGATGTCACTCACCTGGCCGCGTGTCATCTCGTGGATGTCTATCCACCTCCAAAGACCTCAACCAACCTTCTACCCATCCATCCATCTCCAAAGACTCCACCCAACCATCCATCTTGACCATCCACCCATCCATCCATCTCCAAAGACTCCATCCAACCCTCCATCCTGACCTTCTACCCATTCATCCACCTCCAAGGACCACAACCAACCATCTACCCTGTCCATCTACCCATCCATCCACCTCCAAGGACCCCAACCAACCTCCCACCCACGCCACGGCCCTCACTTTTGCAGTAGGTGCTGATGGACTTGACGATGGGCTCCTTGAGCGACGGGTGGGACACCCTGCAGGAGAACTCGGCCCCCTGGTCCCAGCTCTGCCGGCTGACGTTGACCTGGCTCCACTGCGTGGCCGCCTTGTTGGAGCACTCGCTGCAGCTGTAGTTGTCCTCCTCCAGGTTCTGGACCTCCTTGTTCACCAGCCACTCCACCTCGGCGTTGCTGCCCTTCAGCCCCTCGATGAGGCACACCAGCAGGACCCTATTCTCGGGGTCTTCTTGGGTTGGGTAGCTGAGGAGCTTCACCAGGGGGTCAACAGGACACTTACCTGCAGAAGAAAAGGATCAGAACCCATCTAGGAGTTGACCAAGTCATCATGGAAGGCCAAGAGCAAGGCCAGAAGCAACTTCAACCAACTAGGAGTTGACCAACTCATCGTGCAAGGCCAGGAGCAAGGTTTAAAGCACTTCCCACCCATCTAGGGGTCAACCAAGTCTTCACGGAAGGCCAAGTCCAACATCAACCCAACTAGGACTTGACCAAGTCATCGTGGAAGGCCAAGAGCAAGGCCAGGAGCAACGCCAACCCAACTAGGAGATTACCAGGTCATCATGGAAGACCAAGATCAAGGCTGACACCACCCCCAACCCATCTAGGAGCCGACCAAACCATCCCACAACACCAGGACCGACGTCTTCCTCACCCTCGATGACTTCGGTGAGGGAGGTGGAGGTGGGCACGTGGTTGACCTTGCACTGGAAGGAGTTGTCGCAGTAGCTGCTGGCTGGCACCGTGAGCTGGCTGCTGGCGCTGTAGAAGCTGTCACTGCCCTGGACGGCCGGGAAGGTGACCTGGTCACCCGCAACGCTGGACACCCAGCTGATGGTGACGGGCTCGGGGAAGAAGTCGTTCACGAAGCAGCCGATGGTGACGTTGCCCTCGCTATCGCAGTCACTGAGGCAGGGGACCAGCGAGTAGGCAGTGGGAGCGGTGGCAGAGACTGCAGGAGCAGGAGGAGAAGCCCAAATTTTGGTGGCGGCCAGAGGACCATCCGCCACCCAGCAGGTGGAGGACCTCCGCCGAAAGGTGATGTGAAAGCGACCCCGAGACGCCGGTCCCCGGGGGACCTCGTGGCCAGACGGGGGAAGTTCACAAGGGCAAAGAGTTTCCTCCCGACGCCGTTTCTCACCCCAAAAAACCCACCCCCACGTCACGGCGTCGCGCCCACCCCTGTCGCACCGAGGTCTCCCACCCGCCCGCCCCGACCCCAAAATATTTCGGCGCGCGGCGTCGGCTGCGCCGCTCCCCTGCCCCTGTCCAATTTTGGGTTCTTCTACGCTTTTTGGGACCTTCTGATGGTAAGGAGATGCTGGGGGGGTCTGGAGAGGACACGGGGCTGCTTTTGCTGAGCGGGGCTGGAGGAAAAAGGTGGCTTGATTGGCTAAAAATTGAGCGTTTCTACCAAAAATTGAGGCTGAGCATCACAAAAGTGGCAAAAATTTGGGGTTTCCTAGAGGAGGTCGAGGTCACCACTGAAATGGCTCAAAACTGCGATTTTTTTCAAGTAATTTTGCAGCTGAGCATCACTCAAAGACCTCAAAATTAGCTTTTCTAGAGAAAATCGAGGCTGAATATTTTTGGCAGAGCTCAAAATCAGGTTTTCCTAGAGAAAACTGGGGTTGAACAGCGCAAGCGCAGCCCAAAATTGGAGTTTCCTAGAGAAGATCGAGGTTGAGCACCACTGCACAGCTGAAAAAGCGAGATTTCCTCCAAAAATATCGAAGCTGAGCGTCACTGAACAGTTCAAAATTGAGATTGCCTCTAAAAATATCAAATCTAAGCATCACTGCGCAGCTCAAAACTGAGATTTTCTCCAAAAATATCGAAGCTGAGCATCACTGAACAGCTCAAAGATAAGATTTCCTCTAAAAATATCGATTCTGAGCAACACTGAGTAGCTCAAAGATGGGATTTCCTCCAAAAATACCGAAGCTGAGCGTCACTGAACAGCTCAAAATTGAGATTGCCTCTAAAAATACCAAATCTGAGCATCTCTGCGCAGCTCAAAAACGAGATTTCCTCCAAAAATATTGATTCTGAACACCACTGAACAGCTCAAAAATGGGATTTTCCTCCAAAAAAAATCGAAGCTGAGATAATTTTGAGATAATATTGAAGCTGTGCACGGCTCAAACTCAGCTTTTCCATGGAACATCAAGGCTGAGTGTCCCTCAAAAAAGCTCAATTTCAATTTTTTTTTGGAGGAAATTGAGGTTGAGCATCACTAGCATGGCTCGCACCTGAGCTTCATGGAGAAGGTCGAGGTGAGGACCTCCAGCACAGCTCCAAGCTGGTTTTTTTCTAGAAAAATCTCAAGGCTGAGCACTGCTGGCTTGGATGGAACCTGAGCACGGTGGGTTTGAGGGGGAATTTTTTGGGTGAGCTTTGCTAAAACATCTAGGTGGGCTTCCATAGCACGTCTAGGCGAGCATGGCCAGAAAATCTAGGTGAGCATGGCCAGCACATCTCGGTGGGCTTCCATAGCACAGCTAGGTGAGCCTCACTAGCACATCTAGAGGAGCTTCCATAGCAGATCTAGGTGGGCTTGGCCAGCACTGCTTGGTGGGCTTCCCTAGCACATCTCGGTGAGCATGGCTAGAAAGGCTAGGTGGGCTTCCATAGCACATCTAGGTGGGCTTCCCTAGCACAGCTAGGTGAGCATGGCCAGAAAGGCTAGGGGAGCACGGCCGGCACATCTCGGGTGGGCTTCCCTAGCACACCTAGGTGGGCTTCCCTAGCATATCTAGGTGAACATGGCTAGAAAAGCTGGGTGGGCTTCCATAGCACATCTAGGTGGGCTTCCCTAGCATGTGGAGTTGAGCTTCCCTAGCACACCTGGGTGAGCACGGTCAGAAAATGTGGGTGGGCTCTGCTAGCACATCGAGGTGGGCTTCCATAGCATATCGAGGTGAGCATGGCCAGAAAAATCTAGGTGGGCTTCCATAGCACGTCTAGGTGGGCTTCCCTAGCATATCTAGGTGAGCATGGCTAGAAAAGCTAGGTGGGCTTCCCTGGCCCCTCCCGGTGGGCTTCCCTGGCCCCTCTCTGTGAGCATGGCCAGAAAAGCTAGGGGATCATGGCCAGCACATCGAGGTGGGCTTTGCTAGCACATCTAGGGGAGCATGGCCAGAAAACCTGGATGAGCTTTGCTAGCACACCTAGGTGGGCTTCCATAGCACGTCTAGGTGAGCATGGCCAGAAAACCTAGGTGAGCTTCCCTAGCACATCGAGGTGAGCATGGCCAGCACGTCTAGGTGGGCTTCCATAGCACATCTAGGTGAGCGTGGCTAGAAAATCTGGGTGGGCTTTGCTAGCACACCTAGGTGGGCTTCCCTAGCTCATCTGGGTGAGCATGGCCAGAAAAACCTAGGTGGGCATGGCCAGCACATCTCGGTGGGCTTCCCTAGCTCATCTAGGGGAGCATGGCCAGAAAAATCTAGGCGAGCATGGCCGGCACACCTAGGTGGGCTTCCATAGCACATCTAGGCGAGCTTTGCTTGCACATCCAGCTGAGCACGGCCAGAAAACCTAGGGGAGCTTTGCTAGCACATCTTGGTGGGCTTCCATAGCACATCTTGGTGGGCTTCCCTAGCATGTCGAGTTGAGCTTCCCTAGCACACCTGGGTGAGCATGGTCAGAAAATGTGGGTGGGCTCTGCTAGCACATCGAGGTGGGTTTCCATAGCGTATCAAGGTGAGCATGGCCAGAAAACCTAGGTGGGCTTCCCTAGCACGTCTAGGTGGGCTTCCCTAGCATATCTAGGTGAGCATGGCTAGAAAAGCTAGGTGGGCTTCCCTGGCCCCTCTCGGTGGGCTTCCCTGGCCCCTCTCGGTGAGCATGGCCAGAAAAGCTAGGGGATCATGGCCAGCACATCGAGGTGGGCTTTGCTAGCACATCTAGGGGAGCATGGCCAGAAAACCTGGATGAGCTTTGCTAGCACACCTAGGTGGGCTTCCATAGCACGTCTAGGTGAGCATGGCCAGAAATTCTAGGTGAGCTTCCCTAGCACATCGAGGTGAGCATGGCCAGCAAATCTAGGTGGGCTTCCATAGCACATCTAGGTGGGCTTCCATAGCACGTCTAGGTGAGCATGGCTGGAAAATCTGGGTGGGCTTTGCTAGCACACCTAGGTGGGCTTCCCTAGCTCATCTGGGTGAGCATGGCCAGAAAAATCTAGGTGGGCATGGCCAGCACATCTCGGTGGGCTTCCCTAGCTCATCTAAGGGAGCATGGCCAGAAAAATCTAGGCGAGCATGGCCAGAAAAGCTAGGTGGGCTTCCATAGCACGTCTAGGTGAGCATGGCCAGAAAACCTAGGTGAGCTTCCATAGCACATCGAGGTGAGCATGGCCAGCAAATCTCGGTGGGCTTCCATAGCACGTCTAGGTGAGCATGGCCAGAAAAGCTAGGTGGGCTTCCATAGCACGTCTAGGTGGGCTTCCATAGCACATCGAGGTGAGCATGGCCAGAAAAGCTAGGTGGGCTTCCATAGCACGTCTAGGTGGGCTTCCATAGCACGTCTAGGTGAGCATGGCCAGAAAACCTAGGTGAGCTTCTCTAGCACATCTAGGTGAGGATGGCCAGAAAATCTGGGTGGGCTTTGCTAGCACATCTTGGTGGGCTTCCCTAGCTCATCTAGGGGAGCTCTGCTTGAGCATCTGGTTGAGTACTGCTAGAAAACCGAGGTGAGCTTCCATAGCACATCTAGGTGGGCTTCCCTAGCAAACCTAGGTAAGCATGGCCAGAAAAACCTAGGTGGGCATGGCCAGCACATCTCGGTGGGCTTCCCTAGCTCATCTAGGGGAGCATGGCCAGAAAAATCTAGGCGAGCATGGCCGGCACACCTAGGTGGGCTTTGCTAGCACATCGAGGTGGGCTTCCATAGCTCACCTAGGTGGGCTTCCCTAGGACCTCTAGGTGAGCACGGCCAGAAAACCTAGGTGGGCTTCCATGGCACGTCTAGGGGAGATTTGCTAGCTCATCTACGTGGGCTTCCTTAACACGTCCAGGTGGACTTCCATCCGACGTCTAGGTGGCCATGGCTAGCAGGTCTAGGCGACCACCACTGTCAGAGCTCTACGCGTACGTAGCTTACGGACGTGACACCAAGGTCCTGGAGAAGCTCGATGCGCACGAGCGTCGCCGTCACATCTGGGGGGCCATGGCCAGAACACCTCGGTGGCCACCGCCATCAGATCTCGGTGGCCATCTTTGGAACCTGCAGGTGACCCTCGGTGGCACCTCTTGGTGGCCACCACCATGAGAACCTGTAGGTGACCACCAGCATTGGTGGCCGTCATTGGCATGTCTTGGTGACTATCACCATTAATACCTCTTGGTGGCCACCAACATCACATCCTGGTGACCACCATGACCTCCAGGTGGCCACCATCACCTCCTAGTGGCCACCATCACCCCTTGGTGGCCACCACCATCACCTCCTAGTGGCCACCAGGAACTCCTCGTGGCCAACACCACCACCTCTTGGTGGCCACCATGACCTCTTGGTGGCCACCATGACCTCCTGCTGGCCGCCACCATCACCTCTTGGTGGCCACCGTGACCTCCTCTTGGTGGCCACCACCATGAGAACCTGTAGGTGACCACCAGCGTTGGTGGCCGTCATTGGCATGTCTTGGTGACTATCACCATTAATACCTCTTGGTGGCCACCAACATCACATCCTGGTGACCACCATGACCTCCAGGTGGCCACCATCACCCCTTGGTGGCCACCACCATCACCTCCTAGTGGCCACCAGGAACTCCTTGTGGCCAACACCACCACCTCTTGGTGGCCACCATGACCTCCTGCTGGCCGCCACCATCACCTCTTGGTGGCCACCGTGACCTCCTCTTGGTGGCCACCACCATGAGAACCTGTAGGTGACCACCAGCATTGGTGGCCGTCATTGGCATGTCTTGGTGACTATCACCATTAATACCTCTTGGTGGCCACCAACATCACATCCTGGTGACCACCATGACCTCCAGGTGGCCACCATCACCCCTTGGTGGCCACCACCATCACCTCCTAGTGGCCACCAGGAACTCCTTGTGGCCAACACCATGACCTCCTGCTGGCCGCCACCATCACCTCTTGGTGGCCACCGTGACCTCCTCTTGGTGGCCACCACCATGAGAACCTGTAGGTGACCACCAGCATTGGTGGCCGTCATTGGCATGTCTTGGTGACTATCACCATTAATACCTCTTGGTGGCCACCAACATCACATCCTGGTGACCACCATGACCTCCAGGTGGCCACCATCACCCCTTGGTGGCCACCACCATCACCTCCTAGTGGCCACCAGGAACTCCTCGTGGCCAACACCACCACCTCTTGGTGGCCACCATGACCTCTTGGTGGCCACCGTGACCTCCTCTTGGTGGCCACCACCATGAGAACCTGTAGGTGACCACCAGCATTGGTGGCCGTCATTGGCATGTCTTGGTGACTATCACCATTAATACCTCTTGGTGGCCACCAACATCACATCCTGGTGACCACCATGACCTCCAGGTGGCCACCATCACCCCTTGGTGGCCACCACCATCACCTCCTAGTGGCCACCAGGAACTCCTTGTGGCCAACACCATGACCTCCTGCTGGCCGCCACCATCACCTCTTGGTGGCCACCGTGACCTCCTCTTGGTGGCCACCACCATGAGAACCTGTAGGTGACCACCAGCATTGGTGGCCGTCATTGGCATGTCTTGGTGACTATCACCATTAATACCTCTTGGTGGCCACCAACATCACATCCTGGTGACCACCATGACCTCCAGGTGGCCACCATCACCCCTTGGTGGCCATCACCATCACCTCCTAGTGGCCACCATCACCCCTTGGTGGCCACCACCATCACCTCCTAGTGGCCACCAGGAACTCCTCGTGGCCAACACCACCACCTCTTGGTGGCCACCATGACCTCTTGGTGGCCACCATGACCTCCTGCTGGCCGCCACCATCACCTCTTGGTGGCCACCGTGACCTCCTCTTGGTGGCCACCACCATGAGAACCTGTAGGTGACCACCAGCGTTGGTGGCCGTCATTGGCATGTCTTGGTGACTATCACCATTAATACCTCTTGGTGGCCACCAACATCACATCCTGGTGACCACCATGACCTCCAGGTGGCCACCATCACCCCTTGGTGGCCACCACCATCACCTCCTAGTGGCCACCAGGAACTCCTCGTGGCCAACACCACCACCTCTTGGTGGCCACCATGACCTCTTGGTGACCACCATGACCTCTTGGTGACCACCACCATCACCTCCTAGTGGCCACCAGGAACTCCTCGTGGCCAACACCACCACCTCTTGGTGGCCACCATGACCTCTTGGTGGCCACCATGACCTCCTGCTGGCCGCCACCATCACCTCTTGGTGGCCACCGTGACCTCTTGGTGGCCCATGGTGGTCCACCAAGGTGACCTCTTGGTGGCCCTCCTGCACCCACCTCTCACCACGCGTCTTCTCCTCCACCGCCGGCACCCACCTGGAGGGAGAGAGAAGAAAAATTGGGGTGAATTCCCTGGATTTTGGGTAAAGTACCTGGATTTGGGATAAAATACGCAGATTTTGGGTAAATTACCTGGATTTTGGGGGTAAATTACCCAGATTTTGGGGTGACTTCGATTTAGGCGTAAATTAACTGGGTTTTGGGTTGAGTTACTTGGATTTGGGGTTAATTACCTGGGTTTGGGGGTGACGTGGGTTTTGGGATGAATTCCCTGGATTTGGGGTTAAAATGCATGCATTTGGGGGTAAACTACCTGGATTTTGAGGCAAATTACACAGATTTTGGGGTGAGTGCGATTTTGGGGTGAGTTACCTGGATTTTGGGTAAAGTGCTTGGATTTTGGGTTGAATTACTTGGATTTTGGGGTGAATTAGTTCGGATTGGGGATGAAATACTAGGATTTGGGGGCGAATTACCCGGGATTTGGGGGCGAATTACCCGGGATTTGGGGGTAAAATACCGGGATTTTGAGGTGAATTACCTGGGGTTTGGGTAAATTACCTGGATTTTGGGGTGAATTACCTGGGATTGGGGGGTGGATTACCTGGATTTGGGATCAATTAGTTCATTATACGGGCTCTGTCAGTGCTTAATCCTATTGGTTATTGGCCCTATCGGTTATTGGCCCTATTGGTTGTCAATCCTATTGATTATTGACCTTATTGATTGCCAGTCCTATTGATTATTGACTCTATTGGTCATCAATCCTATATTTTATGGCCCCTAGTGGTTATCAGTTCTATCGGTTATTGATCCCATTGGTTACCGACCCTATTATTTATTGACCCCATTGATTATTGGTCCTATGGGTTATTGGCCATATAGGTTATCGATCATATTGGTTATTGATCCTACCCATTACTGACCCTATTGGTCGTCAATCTGACGGTTTATTGACCCTATTGGTTATCGATCCTACCCATTACTGACCCTATTGGTTATCGATCTTATGGGTTATTGGCCCTATCAGTTATTGACCCTATTGGTTATTGATCCTACTGGTTATTGACCCTATTGTTGACACCATTGGTCATCGATGTGCTGGGTTATTGATAACCTGATCGATTACCGATTGATTAGTCATCACTCCCATTGGTCATCGATCCTGCGGGTTATTGACCCCATAACTGACCCCATTGGTTATCGATCGCCCCACAGCGCTCCCATAGCGACCCCCAGCGGCCACCGCGCGAAAACACCCCAAACGGCACCAAAACGGGGACAGAAACGGCAATTTTGGGCCTCTCCTGCCCCCCTGCTGCCACGGTGGCCGATTTCTGCAGAAATTCACCCAAATGCGGGAAAGCGTGGGGGTGGTGATGACGTCATCGGCCCTGACAGCTTGTTTTTTTTCCACCCCGGGGGAGGCGGCCAATGGGGTTGTTTTGGGTAATTTTGGGTTATTTCTGTTATTGCAGGTTTTTGTCGCTCGCGGCTCCTGGCAGAGCTCGGTGCCCAAAATCGCCAGCGGGGACCCAAAATCGCTGCTGTTGACCCCAAAATCTCGGCGCGGGTCGAGGGGATTTGAGGAGGACCCAAAAATCCCACGTGGACCCCAAAATCTCCGTTACGGACCTCAGAATTTGCATCTGGGCTCGAAAACCTCAATTATGGGCTCCAAAAATCTGCCACGGACCCCAAAACTCCGATATCTACCCCAAAACTCCAGCAAGGATCAAGACCGTCAGCACGGACCCCAAATCTCTATTTCTGACTCCAAAATCCCCATTTTTGACTGCAAAACCTCCGTTATGGACCCAAAATCTCCATTTTTGACTGAAAGCCTCCGTCACAGACCCGAAAATCTACATTATGGACTCAAAATCTCCAGCATGGACCCCAAAATGTCCATGGAGGACCCCAAAAATCCAGGATGGACCAAAAAAATCTCCATTATGGACCCAAAAACTCCGCCATAGACCCCAAAATTCCACCAAAGGTCAAGAAGCTTCAGCACGGACCCAAAACTCTCTGTTATGGACCCAAAAACGTCATCACAGACCCTTAATCTTCATCATGGAGACAAAAGCTTCCTTTTGGACCCCAAAATCTGCGATCTGATCCCAAAATCTCAAGCGAAGATCGAAGGGCTCCAAAAATCTTCATTATGGACTCAAAATCTCCACGATGGACCCAAAAATCTCCGTTACGGACCCAAAATCTTATCACGGTCCCAAAATGTCCAGGATGGACCCCAAAACAGCAGCAGGACCGCAGGGGCTCTGGGACGGACCCAAAAATCTCCGTTTTGGACCCAAGACCCCTCAGCAATCCCAGGGGCTCCGCCACGGACCCAAAATCTCCAGAACTGAGCCCAAATCCCCGGCGTGGACCTAGAAATGGGGGAGCCTGGGTATGGGGCCAGGGATAGTTGTGGGGCAGGGATAGTTGTGGGGCAGGGGAGCTGTGGGTCAGGGGAGCTGTGGGGCAGGGAGAGCTGTGGGGCAGAGCTAGCTGTGGGGCTGAGCTAGTTGTGGGTCCAGGGGGAGCTGTAGGGCAGGGAGAGCTATGGGGCAGAGCTAGTTGTGGGGCTGAGCTAGCTGTGGGTCAGGGGAGCTGTGGGGCTGAGCTTGCTGTGGGGCTGAGCTAGCTATGGGTCGGGGAGCTGTGGGGCTGAGCGAGCTGTGGGTCAGGGGAGCTGTGGGGCTGAGCTAGTTATGGGTCAGGAGAGCTATGGGGCAGAGCTAGCTGTGGGGCTGAGCGAGCTGTGGGTCAGGGGAGCTGTGGGACTGAGCCAGCTGTGGGTCAGGAGAGCTATGGGGCAGAGCTAGCTGTGGGGCTGAGCTAGCTGTGGGTCAGGGGAGCTGTGGGGCTGAGCTAGCTGTGGGTCAGGAGAGCTATGGGGCAGGGAGAGCTATGGGGCAGAGCTAGTTGTGGGGCTGAGCTAGCTATGGTCAGGGAGGGCTGTGGGGCTGAGCTAGCTGTGGGGCTGAGCCAGCTGTGGGGCAGGGGAGAGCTGTGGGGCAGGGGAGAGCTGTGGGGCTGAGCTAGCTGTGGGGCAGGGGAGAGCTGTGGGGCAGGGGAGAGCTGTGGGGCTGAGCTAGCTGTGGGGCAGGGGAGAGCTGTGGGGCAGGGGAGAGCTGTGGGGCTGAGCTAGCTGTGGGGCAGGAAAGAGCTGTGGGTCAGGGGGAGCTGCGGGGCAGGAGAAAGCTGTGGGGCTGAGCCAGCTGTGGGTCAGGGAGAGCTATAGGGCAGGGAGAGCTGTGGGGCTGAGCTAGCTATGGGGCAGGGAAAGCTGTGGGTCAGGGAGAGCTGTGGGGCTGAGCTAGTTATGGGGCAGGGGGATCAGTGGGGTGAGCCAGCTGTGGGTCAGGGAGAGCTATGGGGCAGGGAGAGCTATGGGGCAGGGAGAGCTGTGGGGCTGAGCTAGTTGTGGGGCAGGGAGAGCTGTGGGGCTGAGCTAGCTGTGGGTCAGGGAGAGCTGTGGGGCTGAGCTAGCTATGGGGCAGGGAAAGCTGTGGGTCAGGGAGAGCTGTGGGGCTGAGCTAGTTATGGGGCAGGGGGATCTGTGGGGCTGAGCCAGCTGTGGGTCAGGGAGAGCTATGGGGCAGGGAGAGCTATGGGGCTGAGCTAGCTGTGGGGCAGGAGAGAGCTGTGGGGCTGAGCTAGTTATGGGGCAGGGGAGAGCTGTGGGGCAGGGGATCTGTGGGGCTGAGCTAGCTGTGGGGCTGAGCTAGCTATGGGGCAGGGAAAGCTGTGGGGCAGGAGAGAGTTGTGGGGCTGAGCTAGCTATGGGGCAGGGAAAGCTGTGGGGCAGGAGAGAGCTGTGGGGCTGAGCTAGTTATGGGGCAGGGGAGAGCTGTGGGGCAGGGGATCTGTGGGGCTGAGCTAGCTGTGGGTCAGGGAGAGCTGTGGGGCTGAGCTAGCTATGGGGCAGGGAAAGCTGTGGGGCAGGAGAGAGTTGTGGGGCTGAGCTAGTTATGGGGCAGGGGAGAGCTGTGGGGCAGGGGATCTGTGGGGCTGAGCTAGCTGTGGGTCAGGGAGAGCTGTGGGGCTGAGCTAGCTATGGGGCAGGGAAAGCTGTGGGGCAGGAGAGAGTTGTGGGGCTGAGCTAGCTGTGGGGCAGGAGAGAGCTGTGGGGCTGAGCTAGTTATGGGGCAGGGGAGAGCTGTGGGGCAGGGGGATCTGTGGGGCAGAGCTAGCTGTGGGTCAGGGAGAGCTGTGGGGCTGAGCTAGTTATGGGGCAGGGGGATCTGTGGGGCTGAGCCAGCTGTGGATCTTAGCCAGCTGTGGGGCAGGGGAGAGCTGTGGGGCAGGGGAGAGCTGTGGGGCTGAGCCAGCTGTGGGGCAGAGTTAGCAGTGGGGCAGGGGTAGCTGTTTGCTGTGGAGAGCTGTGGGGCTGACTTAGCTGTGGGGCTGAGCTAGTTATGGGGCAGGGGAAAGCTGTGGGGCTGGCGATAGCTGTGGGGCTGGAGTTTGCTATGGGGCAGAGCTAGCTCCTGATCTGGAGGTCACTGTGGGGCAGGGAACCACTGTGGGGCTGGAGATATCTGTGGGGCAGGGATAGCTGTGGGGCTGGAGAGGTCCACGTGTCCTTAGAACCACTTGTGGGGCAGATCGCTATGGGGCAGGGGGGAGTTTGCTGTGGGGCAGGGGTAGTTTTGGGCAGGGGTAGTTGTGGGGCAGGGATAGTTGTGGGGCTGAAGTTTGCTGTGGGGCTGGAGATAGATGTGGGGCAGGGATAGTTGTGGGGCTGGACTTTGCTATGGGGCAGGGTTATCTGTGGGGCTGGAGATGGGTGTGGGGCAGAGATAGATGTGGGGCAGGGTTATCTGTGGGGCTGCAGATGTCTACATGTCCGTAGAAGCACTTGTGGGGCAGATCGCTATGGGGCAGGGGGGAAATAGCTGTGGGGCTGGGATCGCTATGGGGCTGGAGATAGCTGTGGGGCTGGAGTTTGCTATGGGGCAGGACAGCTGTGGGGCAGGACAGCTGTGGGGCAGAGACAGCTGTGGGGTTGGAGATCTCTATGTGTCCTTCGAACCACTTGTGGGGCAGATCGCTGTGGGGCAGGGGGGGACAGATGTGGGGCTGGAGCTACACATGGGGCAGAGACAGTTGTGGGGCTGGAGTTTGCTCTGGGGCAGAGACAGTTGTGGGGCTGGAGATAGATGTGGGGCAGGGAGACCTGTGGGGCTGGAGCTCTCTACGTACCCACCTCCTCGCCCCACATCGCCCCACAACCTCCCCGCCCCACAACCTCCCCGCCCCACATCGCCCCACAACCTCCTCGCCCCGCCCCCACAGCCAGCCCCACGGCGCCCTCCGTCTTCCCCGTCACCTCCTGCTGCGGGTCCACCCAGGAGAAGCCCGTCCTGGGCTGCTTGGCCGCCGGCTTCGTCCCCGGCCCCGTCACCTTCTCCTGGACCGGGGCCGGCGCCGCCCTCACCGTCCCCGAGACCGTCGGCACCGGGCCCCACCAGCGCGCCGCCTTCCTGCGCCCGTCCCGCGCCTCCCGGGGGGACACCTTCACCTGCAGAGTCAACCACCCGGCCACCGGCGTCACCCTGACCAGGGAGGTGGAAGGTATGGAAGGTGCCAGACCCGTAGCGGGGTTTTTTTTTGGGGGGGGGGGGGTTCTTGGGGGCGTGGGGGGGGGTTTGGGGGGGCAGCGGGGCCCAAAAGTGGTCGGATGGGGTGGGAGGTCCTCAAGACCCCGTAAATACCTTCAGGGTCTCAGCAGACCCCATAAGTCATCTAATAGGGTAGGAGGTCTTCCAGATCTCCTGGGTATCTGGAGGTTCCACCAGGCCCCATAAGTGGTCGGATGGGGTGGGAGGTCCTCAAGACCCCGTAAATACCTGCAGGGTCTCACCAGACCCCATAAGTCATCTAATAGGGTAGGAGGTCTTCAAGATCTCCTGGGTATCTGGAGGTTCCACCAGGCCCCATAAGTGGTCGGATGGGGTGGGAGGTCCTCAAGACCCCGTAAATACCTTCAGGGTCTCAGCAGACCCCATAAATACCTTCAGGTTCTCAGCAGACCCCATAAGTCATCTAATAAGGTAGGAGGTCCTGAAGATCTCCTGGGTATCTGGAGGTTCCACCAGGCCCCATAAGTGGTCGGATGGGGTGGGAGGTCCTCAAGACCCCGTAAATACCTTCAGGGTCTCAGCAGACCCCATAAATACCTTCAGGTTCTCAGCAGACCCCATAAGTCATCTAATAAGGTAGGAGGTCCTGAAGATCTCCTGGGTATCTGGAGGTTCCACCAGGCCCCATAAGTGGTCGGATGGGGTGGGAGGTCCTCAAGACCCCGTAAATACCTTCAGGGTCTCAGCAGACCCCATAAATACCTTCAGGTTCTCACCAGACCCCATAAGTCATCTAATAAGGTAGGAGGTCCTGAAGATCTCCTGGGTATCTGGAGGTTCCACCAGGCCCCATAAGTGGTCGGATGGGGTGGGAGGTCCTCAAGACCCCGTAAATACCTTCAGGGTCTCAGCAGACCCCATAAATACCTTCAGGTTCTCAGCAGACCCCATAAGTCATCTAATAAGGTAGGAGGTCCTGAAGATCTCCTGGGTATCTGGAGGTTCCACCAGGCCCCATAAGTGGTCGGATGGGGTGGGAGGTCCTCAAGACCCCGTAAATACCTTCAGGGTCTCAGCAGACCCCATAAATACCTTCAGGGTCTCACCAGACCCCATAAGTCATCTAATAGGGTAGGAGGTCCTGAAGATCCCCTGGGTATCTGGAGGTTCCACCAGGCCCCATAAGTGGTCGGATGGGGTGGGAGGTCCTCAAGACCCCGTAAATACCTTCAGGGTCTCAGCAGACCCCATAAATACCTTCAGGTTCTCACCAGACCCCATAAGTCATCTAATAAGGTAGGAGGTCCTGAAGATCTCCTGGGTATCTGGAGGTTCCACCAGGCCCCATAAGTTCTCTGATGAGGTAGGAAGTCCTAAAGACCCCATAAATATCCTCAGGTTCCCACCAGACCCCATAACTGGTCTAATAGGGCAGGAGGTCCTGAAGAACATCTGGAGGTTCCACCAGGCCCCATAACTCGTCTAATAGGGTAGGAGGTCCTCAAGACCTCTAGGATATCTGCAAGTTCCTACAGACCCCTTAACTCGTCCAATGGGGTGGGAGGTCCTCAAGACCCCATAAATATCTTCAGGTTCCCAACAGACCCCATAAATTATCTAATAGGGTAGGAAATCCTCAAGACCTCTTGGATATCTTGAGGTTCCTACAAGACCTCAAGAACATCTGGAGGTTCCACCAGGCCCCATAAGTGGTCGGATGGGGTGGGAGGTCCTCAAGACCCCATAAATACCTTCAGGTTCCCACCCGACCCCCCAACTCGTCCAATGGGGTGGGAGGTCCCGAAGACCCGGAGAAGGCGAGGCCCTCCCTGGCCCCACAACTTCTGCAGTGGGGTGGGAGGTCCCTGAAGCTCATAGGGCCGTGGGAGCTCCTCCCCTCACCCCATAGCTCGTGGGGTGGGACGGGACCTCCCCGAGCCCCCGTTGGACCACGCGGGGACCTCCCGTCGCCCCACGATTGGTGCGGTTGGGGTGGGAGGGCCCCGACCTTCATTGGACCGTTCGAGGACCTCCCCTTCCCCTACGATTGGTCAAGTGGTCCCCAGGGTCCCACCACGTCCCCACCTCACCCCATAAGTCACCCAATGGGGTGGGACCTCCAGGAGACCCCCAGAACCTCTCATGACCACCTCGAGACCCCATAACTCCTCCAAGATTTGAGGTTCCTTGGCCCACAGAAGGTCCCCACCTCACCATACAACTCCCTCAATGGGGCAGGACCTCCAGGAGACCCCCAGAACCCCTCAGGACCACCTCGAGACCCCATAACACCTCCAAGATTTGAGGTGTCCCCAAGGTTCCTTGGCCCACAGAAGGTCCCCACCTCACCCTACAACTCCCTCAATGGGGCAGGACCTCCAGGAGATCCCCAGAACTCCTCAGGACCACCTCGAGACCCCATAACTCCTCCAAGATTTGAAGAGTCCCCAAGGTTCCTTGGCCCGTACCACCTCCTCACCTCACCCCACAAGCCACCCCATGGGGCGGGACCTCCAGAAGACCCCCAGAACCCCTCAGGACCACCTCGAGACCCCATAACACCTCCAAGATTTGAAGAGTCCCCAAGGTTCCTTGGCCCACAGAAGGTCCCCACCTCACCCTACAACTCCCTCAATGGGGCAGGACCTCCAGAAGACCCCCCAGAACCCCTCAGGACCACCTGGAGACCCCATAACACCTCCAAGATTTGAGGTGTCCCCAAGGTTCCTTGGCCCACAGAAGGTCCCCACCTCACCCCATAAGTCACCCAATGGGGCAGGACCTCCAGGAGACCCCCAGAACTCCTCAGGACCACCTCGAGACCCCATAACTCCTCCAAGATTTGAAGAGTCCCCAAGGTTCCTTGGCCCGTACCACCTCCTCACCTCACCCCACAAGCCACCCCATGGGGCGGGACCTCCAGAAGACCCCCCAGAACCCCTCAGGACCACCTCGAGACCCCATAACACCTCCAAGATTTGAGGTGTCCCCAAAGTTCCTTGGCCCACAGAAGGTCCCCACCTCACCCTACAACTCCCTCAATGGGGCAGGACCTCCAGAAGACCCCCAGAACCCCTCAGGACCACCTGGAGACCCCATAACACCTCCAAGATTTGAGGTGTCCCCAAGGTTCCTTGGCCCACAGAAGGTCCCCACCTCACCCTACAACTCCCTCAATGGGGCAGGACCTCCAGGAGACCCCCAGAACTCCTCAGGACCACCTCGAGACCCCATAACTCCTCCAAGATTTGGAGTCCCCGAGGTTCCTTGGCCCGTACCACCTCCTCACCTCACCCCACAAGCCACCCCATGGGGCAGGACCTCCAGAAGACCCCCAGAACCCCTCAGGACCACCTCGAGACCCCATAACACCTCCAAGATTTGAGGAGTCCCCAAGGTTCCTTGGCCCACAGAAGGTCCCCACCTCACCCTACAACTCCCCAAATGGGGTGAGACCTCCAGAAGACCCCCAGAACCTCTGAGGACCACCTGGAGACCCCATAACACCTCCGATCTCCCCCCTCCCCCCCCAGGTTGCATCGCCCCACCGATCCGAAGCCCCCCCGAGGTCCAGGTCCTCCACAGCTCCGTCTGCAGCGCCGCGGGCGACAACTCCCTGGAGTTCCTCTGCATCATCTCTGGCTTCTCGCCGGCCACCGTGGAGGTCGAGTGGCTGGTGGACGGCGTGCCGGGCCTGCTGGTGGGGACGGTGACGCCGCCACGGCGTGACATCGGGGCCGCCACCTACACGGCCACCAGCCACACCAACGTGTCGCGAGAAGACTGGAAGGAGGGCAAGACCATCACCTGCCAGGTCAAGCACCCCGCAACCGGCGTCAAGGTGCAGGAGCACAGCCGCTTCTGCCCAGGTGAGGAGGACAAGGGCGGCGTGGAGGTGGTGGTGGGATCTCGGGGGGGGTTCCACCGGGGTAGAAGGTTCTAGGACCTGGTAGGGTTCCACCAGGGTAGAAGGTTCCGTGACCGTGGTGGGTTCTACCTGTGAAGGGCATGATGGGTTCCACCAGCCTAGAAGGTTCCGTGACCATGATGGGTTCTACCAGCCTAGAAGGTTGGATGACCATGATGGGTTCCACCAGGTGTAGAAGGTTTCATGACCTGGTTGGGTTCTACCAGGGTAAGAGAAGGTTCCATGACCATGGTGGGTCCTACTAGTGGAGGATGATGATGACCATGATGGGTCCTACCAGCCTAGAAGGTTGCAGGACCATGATGGGTTCCACCAGAGTAGTAGAAGGTTCCATGACCATGGTGGTGCAGGACATCGCATGACCATGCTGGCTTCCACCAGCCTAGAAGGTTGGACGACCATGGTGGGTTCCTCCAGCCTAGGAACCGGAGAACATCTCCACCTCTTGCCCCCCAGAATTCTGACCACCTTTGTTGTCCTCCTGACCCCCCTGCTGGCCACGACCATCGACCGCGAGGTCCTCCAAACGTTCCTCGAGAACCCCCTCCAAAACCTGGTGGGGGTGGACACCCCAGCAGGTCCTTCCCCCCCTTTCCTTGGACCTCGGGACATCGTTGGCCACCTTCCCGTCGCCCTGGGACCTCTCCGGAACCCGAGGACCGGTGGGGAAAAAAACGGAGATTTTGGTGAAAACCAAAAAAATAAAAAGAATCAGAATCACGTGACTGCGGTGTGTGGCACCAGCCTAGAAGGTTCCGTGACCATGATGGGTTCTACCAGCTTAGAAGGTTGGATGACCATGATGGGTCCTACCAGGTGTAGAAGGTTCCAGGACCATGGCGGGTCCTACCGGGTGTAGAAGGTTGGATGACCATGGTGGGTCCTACCGGGTGTAGAAGGTTGGATGACCATGGTGGGTCCTACCGGGTGTAGAAGGTTGGATGACCATGGCGGGTCCTACCAGCTTAGAAGGTTGGATGACCATGGTGGGTCCTACCGGGTGTAGAAGGTTGGACGACCATGATGGGTCCTACCAGGTGTAGAAGGTTCCAGGACCATGACGGGTCCTTCTGGGTGTAGAAGGTTCCAGGACCATGGTGGGTCCTACCAGCTTAGAAGGTTGGATGACCATGGCGGGTCCTACCAGGTGTAGAAGGTTGGATGACCATGGCGGGTCCTACCAGCTTAGAAGGTTGGATGACCATGGCGGGTCCTACCAGGTGTAGAAGGTTGGATGACCATGGCGGGTCCTACCAGCTTAGAAGGTTGGACGACCATGATGGGTCCTACCGGGTGTAGAAGGTTGGACGACCATGATGGGTCCTACCAGGTGTAGAAGGTTCCAGGACCATGGTGGGTCCTACCGGGTGTAGAAGGTTGGATGACCATGGTGGGTCCTACCAGCTTAGAAGGTTGGATGACCATGGTGGGTCCTACCGGGTGTAGAAGGTTGGATGACCATGGTGGGTCCTACCAGCTTAGAAGGTTGGATGACCATGGTGGGTCCTACCGGGTGTAGAAGGTTGGACGACCATGATGGGTCCTACCAGGTGTAGAAGGTTGGATGACCATGGTGGGTCCTACCGGGTGTAGAAGGTTGGATGACCATGGTGGGTCCTAGCAGCCTAGAAGGTTGGATGACCATGGTGGGTCCTACCAGGTGTAGAAGGTTCCATGACCATGGTGGGTCCTACCAGGTGTAGAAGGTTGGATGACCATGGTGGGTCCTACCGGGTGTAGAAGGTTGGATGACCATGGCGGGTCCTACCAGCTTAGAAGGTTGGATGACCATGATGGGTCCTACCAGGTGTAGAAGGTTCCAGGACCATGGTGGGTCCTACCGGGTGTAGAAGGTTGGATGACCATGGTGGGTCCTACCGGGTGTAGAAGGTTGGATGACCATGGTGGGTCCTACCGGGTGTAGAAGGTTGGACGACCATGATGGGTCCTACCAGGTGTAGAAGGTTCCATGACCATGGTGGGTCCTACCAGGTGTAGAAGGTTGGATGACCATGGTGGGTCCTAGCAGCCTAGAAGGTTGGATGACCATGATGGGTCCTACCAGCTTAGAAGGTTGGATGACCATGATGGGTCCTACCGGGTGCAGAAGGTTGGATGACCATGGTGGGTCCTACCTGGTGTAGAAGGTTGGATGACCATGGTGGGTTCCACCAGGTGTAGAAGCTCGCGTGACCGCGGTGAAGGTTGCATGACCGTGACGGTGAAGGACGTTGCGTGACCGTGATGGGTCCTACCAGCCTAGAAGGTTGAAGGACCGTGGTGTGTAGGACCATTCTAGAAGGTTCTACAACCATGGTGGGCTAGAACCTCTAGAAGGTTGTAGGACCATGGTGTGATGGGTCACCTAGAAGGTTGTAGGACCTTCTAGAACATCTAGAAGGTTGTAGGACCATGGTGTGATGGACCCTTCTAGAAGGTCCTAAGCCCACCACGATCTCCACCACCCCAGCAGCTCGCCCAACCGCGCTTCTCCTCGCCGCCTTCCAACCCCCCCCCCCGTGGCCACCAGCCCCCAGGAGTGGTGGTGGCCACCTCCAGCGCCCTCCTCCCGCCCCGCAGGCTCGGTCTCCCAGAGCTGCAGCCCCGTCCAGATCTTCGTGGTCCCACCAAGCCCCGGTGGCCTCTACATCCGCCAGGACGCCAAGGTCCACTGCGTGGTGGTCAACCTGCCCAGCGACGCCAGCTTGAGCATCTCCTGGACCCGTGAGAAGAGCGGCACCCTCCGGCCGGACCCCATGGTCCTCAGTGACCACTTCAACGGCACTTTCACGGCCAGCAGCTCGCTGGCCATCTCCACCCAGGACTGGGTGGCCGGCGAGCGCTTCACCTGCACCGTGCACCACGAGGACCTCCCCGTGCCCCTCAGCAAGAGCATCTCCAAGCACGCAGGTTGGTGGCCCGCCACGCGGGGATGGGGTCCCACCACGTAGCTTGGAGTCCCACCACGTTGGTTGGCGTCCCACCACCACACAGGTCGGTGTCCCACCACCCAGCTTGGTGTCCCACCACGTGGGGATGGAGTCCCACCACGTTGGTTGGCGTCCCACCACCACACAGGTCGGTGTCCCACCACCTAGCTTGGTGTCCCACCACGTGGGGATGGAGTCCCACCACGTTGGTTGGCGTCCCACCACCACATAGGTCGGTGTCCCACCACCTAGCTTGGTGTCCTACCACATAGGTTGGTGTCCCACCGCGTGGGGATGGAGTCCTACCATGTGGAATGGAGTCCCACCACCACGTAGGTTGGCTCCCACCACAGAATTTGGCCACCCGCCACGTAGTTTGGTGTCCCACCGCGTGGGGATGGAGTCCCACCACGTAGTTTGGTGTCCCACCACCATGTAATCGGGCGACCCACCACGTAATTTGGGGTCTCACCACGACAGCCGGTGTCCCACCACCACGTAGTTTGGTGACCCACCACGTGGGGATGGAGTCCTACCATGTGGAATGGAGTCCCACCACCACGTAGGTTGGCGTCCCACCACGTAATTTGGCGTCCCCCCACGTGGGATGGAGTCCCACCACATAGTTTGGCGCCCCACCACCAAGCCCACCCCAAAACCGCCCCAAAACCGCCCCGTTTTGGTTAACCCCGGCCTCCTTTCCAGGCAAGGTCACCCCCCCGCACATCTTCACCTTCCCACCCCACGCCGAGGAGATGTCCCTGGCCGAGGTCACCCTCACCTGCCTGGTGAGGGGCTTCCAGCCCGAGCACGTGGAGGTCCAGTGGCTGAGGAACCACAACAGCGTCCCGGCCACCGAGTTCGTCAACACCCCACCGCTCAAGGAGGTCAACGGGGACGGGACCTTCTTCCTCTACAGCAAGATGACCGTCCCCAAGGCCAGCTGGCAGGGTGGCGTGTCCTACGCCTGCATGGTGGTCCACGAAGGGTTGCCCATGAGGTTCACCCAACGTCCTCTCCAGAAGACCCCCGGTAAATAGGTTTTTCGCCCCAAAAATCCCACTCCCCCCCCCCCTTTTTTTTTTTTTTTGTAAATAACTTTCTGTGGCCTGAAGTTCTCCTGGTCTTCTAATAAAGCCGACCGGCCTCGTCTCGCACCACCTGGTCTCCGCGGAGTGGTGTCTTTGGGGTCTCCAGGGGGGACATTGAGGGTGGGGTGGGGTGGGGTGGAGGTTGGGTGGGTGGATGAGGAGGTGGTTGGATGGATGGATGGATGGATGGATGGATGGATGGATGGATGAGAAGATGGTTGGATGGATGGTTGGATGAGAAGATGGATGGTTGGATGAGAAGATGGATGGTTGGATGGTTGGATGAGAAGATGGATGGACGGAGGGACACCAGACTTGATGGCTGGATGAGAAGATGGATGGTTGGATGAGAAGATGGATGGTTGGATGAGAAGATGGATGAGAAGATGGAGGGATGGATGGTTGGATGAGAAGATGGATGGTTGGATGAGAAGATGGATGGTTGGAGGAGAAGATGGACGGTTGGATGAGAAGATGGACGGTTGGATGGAGGGACACCAGACTTGATGGTTGAATGGCTGGATGGTCGGTTGGATGGATGGATGAGAAGATGGATGGTTGGATGGAGGGACACCGGACTTGGTGGTTGGCTGGTTGGACAGCAGATGTGATGGATGGATGGATGGTTGGATGGTTGGCTAGATGGATGAGAAGATGAACGGTTGGTTGGATGGATGGATGAATGGAGGGACACCAGGCTTGATGGTTAGATGGATGGATGGACGGTTGGACGCCAGATATAATGGATGAGAAGACGGATGGGTGGTTGGATGGAGAGACACCAGACTTGATGGATGGTTGGATGGATAGACGGATGGATGAGAAGGTGGATGGATGAGAAGATGAGTGGTTGGATGGATGGTTGGAGAGACACCAGCCTTGATGGCTGGATGGATGCTTGGACACCAGATGTGATGGATGAGAAGATGGATGGGTGGTTGGTTGGATGGATGGATGGAAGAGAAGACGGTCGGATGAGAAGATGGTTGGATGAGAAGGTGGCCGAGAAGATGGATGGATGGTTTGGCGGGTGGTTGGCTGGATGGATGAGAAGATGGATGGAAGGATGGAGAGACACCAGCCTCGATGGTTGGATGGGTGGACACCAGACTTGATGGACAGATGGTTGGAGAGACACTAGACATGATCGTTGGGTGGATGGTTGGTTGAGGTGGGACAGCCGTCCAACCATCCATCCATCTTCTCATCCATCCATCTTCTCATCCATCCATCTTCTCATCCATCCATCTTCTCATCCATCCATCCAACCATCCATCTTCTCGGTGGATAGACTAGGGCCGATTAATTGGTCGGTTGGTTGGACGGACAGTTAGAAGATTGGTCGGTTGGTTGGTTAGAAGGTCGGTCAGATGGTTGGTTGGTTGGTTGGTCAGATGGATGGATGAGAAGATGGGTGGATGAGAGGATGGATGGATGGATGGAAGTTCTCGAGGTGGACAGATGGACGATTGGGTGGGATGGAAGGCCGGAAGGTTGGTTGGACGGACTTTGGATGTCGACGGAGATGATGGAAGGGTTGGTGGACAGGTGGTTGGGTTGGCTGGAGTCTGTGGTGGATGGACGGGTGAGAAGACGGGCGGATGGATGAGAGGATGGATGGATGGAGATGTTCTGGAGACGTTTGGGAAGAGCTGGGAATGGTTGGATGGATGGGTGAGGAGATGGGTGAGGAGATGGGTGAGGAGATGATGGATGGATGAGGAGATGGATGAGGAGATGGATGAGGAGATGGATGAGGAGATGGATGAGGAGATGGATGAGGAGATGGTTGGATGGTTGGATGGATGAGGAGATGGATGGATGAGAAGATGGTTGGATGGACGAGCGGATGGCTGACTGGTCCACCACCCCACCTCACCACCCAACCCGACCCCAAGAGGCCCCCGCGGGGAGGTGGGGCCCAACCACCCCCTGACCCCACCACCACCTCCACTTTGTCTTCTTCTCCTTCCCCCCCTCCCCCCACCAGAGCTGGACATCTCCACCGCCCTCTGCCCGGACGCCGGCGACCAGGAGCTGGACGGCCTCTGGGCCACCATCGCCGTCTTCATCACCCTCTTCCTCCTCAGCGTCTGCTACAGCGCCACCGTCACCTTCTTCAAGGTGGGCTTCCGTAACCGCGTCCCCCCCCGCCGGAGGCGGGACGGCCGGCGGGGGGTGGCCGTGACCCCCCCACCCCCACCCCCCGGCGGCCATCTTGTGTCCCCTTCCCCCCCCCCCCCCAGGTCAAGTGGCTCTTCTCCACCGTCCTGCAGCTGAAGAGCGCCGGCGGCGGCCCCTACCGCAACGTCCTCAAGGAGGCGGCGTGAGCGGCCCCGAAACGGCCGCTTTTCGCCCCAAAAAAAGACTAAGGGGGGAAAAAAAAAAAAGGGGGGGGGTGCTGTGGGGCGCTATGGGGTGCTATGGGGCGCTATAGGGCACAATAGGGTGCTGTGGGGTGCTGTGGGGCGCTATAGGGCACAATGGGGTGCTGTGGGGCGCTATAGGGCACAATAGGGCGCTGTGGGGCGCTGTGGGGCGCTATAGGGCACAATAGGGTGCTGTGGGGCGCTATGGGGTGCTGTGGGGCGCTATAGGGCACAATAGGGTGCTGTGGGGTGCTGTGGGGCACGATGGGGTGCTATGGGGCGCTATAGGGCACAATAGGGTGCTGTGGGGTGCTGTGGGGTGCTATAGGGCACAATAGGGTGCTGTGGGGCGCTATAGGGCACAATAGGGTGTTGTGGGGCGCTGTGGGGCGCTATAGGGCACAATAGGGTGCTGTGGGGCGCTGTGGGGTGCTGTGGGGCGCTATAGGGCACAATAGGGTGCTGTGGGGTGCTGTGGGGCGCTATAGGGCACAATAGGGTGCTGTGGGGCGCTGTGGGGTGCTGTGGGGCGCTATAGGGCACGATGGGGCGCTGTGGGGCGCTGTGGGGTGCTATAGGGTGCTATAGGGCACAAAGGGGCGCTGTGGGGCGCTATGGGGTGCTGTGGGGTGCTGTGGGGTGCTATAGGGCACAATGGGGTGCTGTGGGGCGTTATGAGGTGAGGTGGGGTGTTGTGGGGCGCTATAGGGCACCATGGGGTGCTATGGGGTGATGTGGGGTGTTGTGGGGTACTATAGGGCACAATAGGGCACTGTGGGGTGCTGTGGGGTGCTATGGGGTGCTGTAGGGCACTGTGGGGTGCTGTGGGGTGCTATAGGGCACTATGGGGTGCTATGGGGTGAGGTGGGATAATGTGGGGCACTATGGGGTGCTATGGGGCGTTATAGGGCAATAGGGGGTGCTATGGGGTGTTGTGGGGTGCAGTGGGGTGCTATGGGGTGAGGTGGGGTGATGTGGGGCGCTGTGGGGTGCTATAGGGCACAGTAGGGTGCTGTGGGGTGCTATAGGGTACAGTGGGGTGCTGTGGAGCGCTATGGGGCTCTATAGGGCAATAGGGGGTACAGTGGGGTGCTACGGGGTGAGGTGGGGCACTATGGGGTGCTGTGGGGTGCAATGGGGCACAATGGGGCACAATAGGGAGCTATGGGGCACTATGGGGCGCAGAGGGGCGCAATGGGGCACTGCGGGGTGCAGTGGGGCACAATATGGGGCACAAAGAGGTGCACTGGGGCACAGTGGGGTGCAATGGGGTGCAGTGGGGCACTATGGGGCGCTATGGGGCGCTATGGGGCGCAATAGGGTGCAATAGGGCACAATGGGGAGCTCAGTGGGGCACAATGGGGCACTGTGGGGGGGGGCGCAGTGGGGCAAAATCTGGGGCACAAAGGGCCGTGGGGCGGGG
>NW_026109974.1:189565-192065 GCF_013377495.2 Cygnus atratus
CTTGCAATCCCCCCTCGGGGGGCTTTGGGGAGGAGCCCACGAACCTCAGGCACTGAGAGACAATTGAAGACATCTCTCCAGAAGTCCAAGTCAGAGGCAAGTTTCCTGCAGTGTCCCCCTGAGGGCCAGCACTGACACAGCCTCCCTTGGAGCTCGTTAGAGCAGAGCATTGGCACTGAGGACAAGGAGACAAAGGCAGTGTGAAGGTGACCCTGATGTGTAGGAAAACTGGATGTGTTTCACCAAGCACAAGGGCAGGCCTTGACCCCGCCCCTGGAAGGGAGATCCTTTCCCTTCACACACTGCTCAGGGCTCTTCCTGGGGCAGGAGGAGATGGGGATGTGCATGGCAAGTGCAGGAGAATGGTCCGAGCCCTGCCTGGTTCATGGGTGGGGGCGAGGAGGCAATGAGGCCCTGGTGCTTTACCGATAAGCTGTCTCCTCCTAGGCCTCAGTGGCAGAGACAACAGCCAGAGCCATGGACACAAAGACCTGGGTCCTGACTCTCAGCCTTGCCACAGCCCTTGCTCCTCTCCACACCAGGCTGTCCTAGGGACTTCCAGACCTGCACATCTTTTCCTGCTGGCTGTAGACCCTAATCTGTGTGGTGTCACACCAGATCTGAGCTGAGTCTGATAACTCAGATCTTCTTGGTGGCCATGCTCCTCGTAAGGCAGCTCTGTAGGAAGCTGGCCTGGTTCCTGGTGAGCAGCACCACTGCTCGGATGGCATCCCTCGTGGTGCCCAGGCCCTCCTCCTCCTGGGCACTGCTCCCTCAGCAGGGTCCCAGTCTGCCCTGATGGGTGGGGTTCCTCTTCCTCTGCTGCAGGACTGGGCTCTTCTCCTTGAAAATGTCAAGAGGTCCCTTTAGGCCAAGTTCTGCAGTTTCTGAAGGTTCCCCTGGACAGATGCTGCATTCTGTCAGCTGTTAATGTCTGCAGGCAGATGGCTCACCCTGATTATGCCGTCTCTCACAAGGTAACAGCAGCAGGGGTTTGCAGGACAGTTTGGACAATACAGCAGTAACCAGTTGAATGGAATTACAGCACAGAATCACAGAAGGGTACGGGATAGAAGGCTGCCCAATTCCACTTTTTCTCTTCTTCCTTCTCATGCATGCTGTTATTTTGTCTGGAGCTGCGTCCTATGTACAAACACTGCACCATACCAGGTGATAGGAAGAAAATTAAGTCCATCCCAGCCAAAACGAGGACAATATCCACCCCATATTCCACACCATCTGCATCGTGCTCAGCTCCAGTACTTTCGAATTAATCTCCACCACCTTTTCTCTTTTGATACACACACGGAGATATCATGCCCTTAGTCTGTGGGTGTCCTGGTGTTGGCTGGAATCAAGTTAATTTTCCTCCTAGTAGCTGCTATGATGCTGTGTTTTGCATTTAACATGAGAAGAATGATTATCACACACTGATGGCTTAGTTGTTGCCCGGCAGTGGAGGACTGGGGGTGCCTGAGGAGCTGGGGGGGACAGAAGCAGGACAGCTGACCCCAAGTGGCCAAAGGGATGTTCCATACCGCAGACGTCATGCTGAACAATCAATATGGGGTGGCTGGCCAGGGTAGGGGGTACCACTGCTGTGGGACAGGCAATCACCATCATGATCATCGTCATCATTGTTCGTATTATTTGTCTTCCCTTTCTGTTTTATCAAACTGTTTTTATGTTTTTGTTTTTGTTTTTGTTTTTAGTTTATTTTATTTTTCCCCCTCCTCATTCTCTCCCGCATCTGCTGGGGGTGTAGCAGGGTGTGTGTGTGAGGGAATGGCTGTGTGGTGCTGAGCTGCCTGCCGGGTTAAACCACGCTCTTTTTGGTGCCTGACGTGGAGCACAAAGTTTGAGCCAATGACAGATCTGACCACAGCATGTTAAAAGAAAGCCTCTATAACCATCAGTTGATCTTAATAGTTGCTGATCACAAAGTTGACTTTCTTTCTTTCTTTTTTCTTTTTTTTTTCTTTTTTAATCTCAGGTCTGTTGTGCTCGATTTCAGAACTGTCTTGTATAGCACATGACTTACTGGATGTCTCCCCTGTCATGCTGTTTATCTTGTCTGATGGCTGCTTCAAGTTTATTCTTTTGTTGTATCGTGTAACACTGGCTTATGATATGATAAAATTCCTGGTCATGAAAGTAATCTGGTACTTGTACTCAGCATTGCCATTACCTCCATACCTTGGGAGCCATCTCTCAGAAACTATTAAGAATTACACTCTTGACCTTTTCTCCTCAGGAAACCAAGCCCTGGGGGAGACAAGGGGAGGACACTTTTCCCCACTGGTTCACTCTCCGTTTCTCCTCCACCTCCCCCTTCTCCTCCAGGCTAGTTACACTAGCTCTTCAAAGCTTTCAATATCCTTGGGATGGTCAAACCAGCATGTTCCTATTGTTACGTTTCCTGGATGTGTTTCAGCTTTTGTTTAATGTCAAACAACCACTTAAGCATGCCATCCAGAGATCTGTCCAGAGGCAGGAGAGT
>NW_026109974.1:197065-250821 GCF_013377495.2 Cygnus atratus
TATGGGGCAGGGATGGTCCTGGGGCCCTTATGGGGGTGTGAGCAGGGTCCATGGGGCAGGATCTATGGGGCAGGACCCAAAGGGAAGGATCTATGGGGCTGGATCTATGGGGCAGGACCCAAAGGGAAGGATCTATGGGGCAGAATCTATGGGGCAGGACCCACAAGGCAAGATCTATGGGGCAGGGGCAGTCCAGGGGCCCTTCTGGGGGGTCTGAGCAGGATCTATGGGGCAGAACACAGCTCCTGTGCCCTATAGGGCAGCGCTATGGGGCAGAGTGTGGTCCCTGTGCTCTGCTGCGGTAGATCTGTGGGGCTGAGCACAGTCCCTGTGCCCCATAGGGGTAGGATCTATGGGGCAGGACCCACAGGATAGGATCTGTGGGGCAGAGATGGTCCCGGGGTCCTTATCGGGGTTTGAGCAGGATCTATGGGGCAGGATCTATGGGGCAGGATCCCCCTAACTCCCCCCCACCCCCCCCCCCGTGGCGGGGCCGGGGCTATTTCGGGGCCTCGTTATCGCCCGGCCCCGCCCCCCCCGGGGGCCACCGCTTTGTCCCCGCTTTGTGCCCGTCATCGGCCCCGGGTGGCACATTCCTGGGGGCGGGGGGGGGGGGGGGGGGCACAGGGACCCCAAAAGACCCCACAGAGACCCACAGAGACCCCACAGCGACCACTGAACCCCACAGAGACCCACAGAGACCCCACGAACACCCCACAGAGATCCAGAGAGACCCCATAGTGACCCAAAAAGACCCACGGACACCCCATAGAACCCTACTGAGACCCCACAGAGACCCCACAGAGACCCCACAGAGACCCACAGAGACCCCATAGAGACAACTGAGACCCACAGAGACCCATAGAACCCCACAGAGACCCCATAGAGACCCATAGAGACCCCATAGAGACAATTGAACCCCATAGAGACCCCCAGGAGCCCCACAGAGACCCCCAGGAGCCCCATAGAGACCCCAGGAGCCCCATAGAGACCCCCAGGAGCCCCACAGACACTCCATAGGGACCCCGTAGAACCCTACTGAGACCCCACAGAGACCCCATAGAGACGACTGAACCTTATAGAGACCCACAGAGACCCACAGAGACTCATAGAACCCCACAAAGACCCCACTGACACCCCATAAAGCCCCCACAGAAACCACTGAACCCCATGGAGACCCCATAGAACCCTACTGAGGCCCCACAGAGACCCCACAGAGACCCCATGGTGACCACTAAGCCCCATAGAGACCCCCAGAATCCCCCTAGAGACCCATGGAGACCCCGCAGAGACCCACGAAGACCCGTAGACACTCATAGAGACCCACAGAACCCACGAAGACCCCACTGAGAGCCCACAGAGACCCCACAGACACGCATGAACCCCATAGAGAACCACAGAGACAGCGTAGAACCCCACAGAGACCTTATAGAGACCCACAGAGACCCCATAGAGACGACTGAACCCTATAGAGACCCATAGAGCCCCATAGAGCCCCACAAAGACCCCACAGGGACCCCATGGTGACCACTGAACCCCACAGAGACCCCCAGAAGCCCACAGAGCCCCACAGAGACCCATAGAACCCATCAAGACCCATAGAACCCCACAAAGACCCGTAGAGCCCCACAGAGACCCCATAGAGACCCCATAGAACCCCACAACGACCACATAGAGACCATGAAACCCCATAGAGACCCCCAGAAGCCCCACAGAGACCCCATAGAGACCCCATAGAGACGATTGAACCCCGTAGAGACCCATAGAGACCCCACAGAGACCCACAGAGACCCAAAGAGACCCCATAGTGAACACTGAACCCCACAGAGACCCCCAGAAGCCCCACAGAGGCCCATAGAACCCCTTAGTGACCCCATAGAGACCCCACAGAGACCCCACAGCCCACGCTGCTGCTCGAAGCCTTTTATTGGCCGGGGGAAGGGGCGGGGCGAGGTCGCGTGGGGCGGAGCAAGGGGGGTCAGAGGGGGCGGGGCTCCGCAGGCGATTGGTCGGCGGCTCCGTCGGGGGCGGGGCTTCACTCCTCGCTCAGCCCCTTCTGCTGGGGCGGAGAAGACAACGGGGGGTGGTTATGGGGCGGGCATAGGGTGGGTATGGGGTGGATATGGGGCAGGATGTGGGGCCGGGACCCACCTTGGGGTCACGGCTGTGGGTCCACAGCTTGTTGGCCTGGGGCAGATATGGGGCGGATATAGGGCAGATATGGGGTGGATATGGGGTGGGTATGGGGCAGATGTGGGGCAGGGTGTGGGGCCGGGACCCACCTTGGGGTCACGGCTGTGGGTCCACAGCTTGTTGGCCTGGGGCAGATATGGGGCGGATATAGGGCAGATACGGGGTGGCTATAGGGTGGATACAGGGCAGATGTGGGGCAGATGTGGGGCAGCTATGGGGCAGATGTGGGGCAGGGTGTGGGGCAGGGTGTGGGGCCGGGACCCACCTTGGGGTCGCGGCTGCGGGCCCGCAGCTTGTTGGCCTGGGCCTCGGCCGCCTCGGCGCGCTCCTGCGCCTCGTCCAGCTCGTGCTGCGCCTTGCGGAGCCTCCCCAGGGCGGAGGTGGCTTGCTCCTCCTACAAGGGGGCGGGGCCTCCAGCCGACCAATCACTGCCCTCCCTCCCGCCCCCCCCCGGCCGCCCCGATTGGCCGCTCACCGCCTCCTCCGCCTGCCGCTTGTAGGCCTTGACCTTGAGCTGCAGCTTGGCCACCAGCTCCTGCAGCCGCGCCAGGTTCTTGCGGTCCTCCTCGGCCTGGGGGGGGGAGTTGGGGGGCAGCCCCATAGGAACCCGGCCACGGGGCCACCAGGGCCACCAGGTTCTAGGTCACCCAATGGAAGGGGGCGCGGGGGCAGTAGGTGGCCTTGGTCAGCCATCTGAGGTGGCCACCAGTTCAAGCAGGTTCTAGGTCACCCAATGGAATTGGTCATGGAGGCTGTAGGTGGCCTTGGTCACCAACCTGAGGTGGCCACCAGGTCAACCAGGTTCTAGGTCACCCAATGGAATCAACCACAGAGGCTGTAGGTGGCCTTGGTCACCAACCTGAGGTGGCCACCAGGTCAACCAGGTTCTAGGTCACTCAACAGAATCGGTCATGGAGGCTGTGGGTGGCCTCGGTCAGCCATCTCCACGTGGCCACCAGGCCAATCAGGTTCTAGACCATGCTACGGCACGGGACTTGGGGGTGGGAGGTGGCCTTGGACATCTGTCTGAGATGGCCACCAGGTCAACCAGGTTCTAGGTCACGCTTTGGCACCGGCCATAGAGGCTACAGGTGGCCTGGGTGGCTTGTGTCACTGCGGCCACCAGGTCAACCAGGTTCTAGACCATGCAATGGCATCAAAGAGGCTGTAGGTGGCTTAGGACAGCCATGACCATGTGGTAACCAGGTCAACCAGGTTCTAGACCATGCAATGCCATTGGATATAGAGCCTGTAGATGGTCTCGACCACCCATCTCCACGTGGCCACCAGGTCAACCATGTTCTAGGTCGTCCTATGACACTGGACATGGTAGATGGCCTCGGCCACCCATCTCCACGTGGCCACCAGGTCAACCAGGTTCTAGGTCACCCAATGGAATTGGTCATGGAGGCTGTAGGTGGCCTTGGTCACCAACCTGAGGTGGCCACCGGCCCGACCACGTTCTAGGTCGCCGCCCCACCTGGTAGCCCAGCTCCTTGCCGCGCCGCTCGGCCTTGCGCAGCCCCTTGACGCTCTCGGCGTGCCGCTTCTGCTCGGCCTCCAGCTCGGCCTCCAGCTCGCGCGCCCGGGCCTCCAGCTTCTGCAGCTGCTTCCGGCCGCCCTTGAGGGCCAGCTGCTCGGCCTCGGCCAGCCGCAGCTGCAGGTCCTTGACGCTCTGCTCCGTGTTCTTCTTCATCCGCTCCAGGTGGGCGCTCGTGTCCTGCTCCTTCTTCAGCTCCTCCGCCATCATGGCTGCCTGCGGGACACCAAAGGTTAGGCGAGGACAAGGCTCGAGGGGGTTCTAGGTCCTTCATCTGCACGTGGCGGGACTCACGTCGGTGATGGCCTTCTTGGCCTTCTCCTCGGCGTTCCTGCACTCCTGGACGGCCTCTTCCACCTCGGCCTGCAGCTGGCAGATGTCGGCCTCCAGCTTCTTCTTCTGGCTGATCAGGCTGGTGTTCTGCGGGCGGGGGGGAGGTTCTAGGTAGCTCAACCCGGAAGACGCCTCCACCCATCGACTACAGAGGGCTGAAACATCTCCAGGTGGATGTCACGTTCTAGGTAGCTCAACCCAGAAGGTTCCTCCACCTTTTATCTCCAGAGGAACGAAACCTCTCCAGGTGGAGGTGAGGTTCTAGGTAGCTCAACCCAGAAGATGCCTCCACCCTTTATCTCCAGTGGAACGAAACCTCGCCAGGTGCAGGTCAGGTTCTAGGTAGCTCAACCCAGAAGGTGCCTCCACCCTTTATCTCCAGAGGAATGAAACCTCTCGAGGTGGAGGCCAGGTTCTAGGTAGCTCAGCCCAGAAGAAGCCTTCACCGATCAACTACTGAGGAACGAAACCTCTCCTGGTGCAGGTCAGGTTCTAGCTAGCTCAACCCAGAAAGTTCCTCCACACATGGACTACAGAGGGCTGAATGCTCTCAAGGTGGAGACGAGGTTCTAGGTAGCTCAACCCAAAGGATGCCTTCACCCACCAACTATAGAGGGCCGAAACCTCTCCTGGTGGAGCCGAGGTTCTAGGCAGCCCAACCCCGCGGGCTCCCCGCCTCACCTGGGCGTGGAGGAGCTGCACCCTCTCGCTGGCCTCCAGCAGCTCCTGCTCGGCCACCTTGCGCGCCCGCTCCGCCTGCTCGGCCACCGCCCGCAGCTCCTCCAGCTCGGCCTGCAGCAGGTTGCTCCTCCGCTCCGCCACGGCCGCCGTCTCCTTCAGCTCCTCGGTGGCCCTCGCCGCCTCGTCCAGCTGCAGCTGGACCTCCTGGGAGGCCACCAGAGGCCCGTCAGCCTCAGAAGGAGGAGGCCGCACACCCAGGAGGTCCCCCCCCGTGGCCACCGCCCGTCACCTTGAGGTAGCCCTGCGCGGCCTTGGCTTGCTTCTGGGCCTCGGCGGCCAGGCGGTTGGCGTGGGCCAGCTGGATCTCCATCTCGTTGAGGTCGCCCTCCATCTTCTTCTTCAGGCGCAGGGCCTCGCCCCGGCTCCGCGTCTCGGCCTCCAGCGTGGCCTGCAGGGCCTCCAGGGCCCGCAGGTGGCCGCGCTTGGCCTGCTCCAGCTCCTCGTCCTTCTCGGCCGCCTTGCGCTCCGCCTCCGCCCGCGCCTGGTGGAGCTCCAGCTGGGCCCGCAGGATCTTGCCCTCCTCGTGCTCCAGCGAGGCCTGGGGGGGGGGGGGGGGGGGGACAGGAGGTCGGGGAGGGGGCCAGGAGGTCGTGGAGGAGGACAGGAGGAGGCCAGGAGGTCGTGCAGGAGGACAGGTCATGGAGGAGGAAAGGAGGTCGTGGAGGAGGACAGGAGGTAATGGAGGAGGTCATGGAGGAGGACAGGAGGTTGTGGAGAAGGCCAGGAGGTCGTGGAGGAGGTCGGGGAGGAGGTCATGGAGGAGGACAGGAGGTCAGGGAGGAGGCCGGGAGGTCGTGGAGGAGGTCGGGGAGGACAGGAGGTCATGGAGGAGGCCACGATTTCATGGAGGAGGCCAGGAGGTTGGGGAGGAAGTCGGGGAGGAGGTCATGGAGGAGGTCGGGGAGGGGGACAGGAGGGTGTGGAGGAGGACAGGAGGTCATGGAGGAGGTCGTGGAGGACAGGAGGTTGGGGAGGAGGCCAGGAGGTTGGGGAGGAGGTCGGGGAGGAGGTCGTGGAGGAGGACAGGAGGTCAGGGAGGAGGACAGGAGGTTGGGGAGGAGGCCAGAAGGTCAGGGAGGAGGTAGTGGAGGAGGACAGGAGGTTGGGAGGAGGCCAGGAGGTCGGGGAGGAGGACGGGAGGAGGCCAGGAGGTCATGGAGGAGGCCAGGAGGTCGTGCAGGAGGTCGGGGAGGGGGACAGGAGGTTGAGGAGGAGGCCAGGAGGTCGGGGAGGAGGTAGGGAGGAGGACAGGAGGAGGACAGGAGGTCGTGGAGGAGGACAGGAGGTCGGGGAAGAGGCCAGGAGGTCGGGGAGGGGACCCAGGAGGTTCTGGCGACCGCGCAGGAGGCCGGAAGAAGCCGAGAAGGTCCCCGGGCTCACCTCGGCCTCCTCCAGCGCCGCCTGCAGCTCCAGCTTCTCGGCCTCCAGCTGCTTCCGCGCCTTCTCCAGCTCGTGGGCGGCCTTGTGGCCGGCGCCCAGCTGCTCCGTCAGCTCCGAGACCTCCTCTGCCGGGGGCGAGGCCCCGTCAGCCTCCCCCAGGGCCGGGAGGAGAAGACCCGGCGGCCTCCCCCCACCCCGGGCTGAAGAAGAGGAGGAGGAGGAGGAGGAGGAGGGAGGACGAAGGCCGGGGCCTCACCTTGGAGGTTCTTGTTCTCCCGCCTGGAGGTCTCCAGGTGCTCCAGGGCCTCCTCGTGGGCGTTCCTCAGCCTGAAGAGCTCGGTGCTGAGGGCCCGGGCCTCCTTCTGCGAGGCCTCCAGCTCCGCCTGCGCCTCCTCCAGCTTCTGCTTCCACTCCGACAGCACCTGGGGGGGCCCCACCGCCACTGACCTTCCTCCTCCTCCTCCTCCTCCTCCTCATCTCCCCCTTCCTCCTCCAGGTTTCCTCCTCCTCCTCCTGGTCTCCTCCTCCTGGTCTCCTCCTCCTCCTCCTCCTCGTGTCCTTCTCCTCCTCCTGCTGATCTCCTGGTCTCCTCCTCCTCCTCCACCTCCTCCTCCTCCTTTCTTCTGGTGTCCTCCCCCTCCTGGTGTCTTCCTCCTCCCAGCCTCCTCCTCCTCCTGGTGTTCTCCTCCTCCTCCTCTCCTCCTCCTCCTTCTCCTCCTCTTCCACCTCCTCCTCCTCCTCCTCCTGGTTTCCTCCTCCTCCACCTCCTCCTCTTCCTGGTCTCCTCCTCCTCCTCCTCCTCCTCCTCCTCCTCCTGGTCTCCTCGTCGTCGTCGTCGTCGTCGTCGTCGTCCTCCTCCTCCTCCTCCTCCTTCTCGTCCCCTTCCACCTCCTCCTCCTCCTCCTCCTCCTGGTCTTCTCCTCCTCCTTCTCCTTCTCCTCCTCCTCCTCCTCCTCCTCCTCCCTCTTCTCCTCCTTCTCCTCCTCCTCCTCCTCCACCTCCTCCTCCTCCTCCTCCTCCTCCTGGTCTCCTCCTCCTCCTCCTCGTGTCCTCCTCCTCCTCCTCATACTGATCTCCTCCTGGTGTCCTCCTCCTCCACCTCCTCCTCTTCCTGGTCTCCTCCTCCTCCTCCTCCTCCTTCTCCTCCTCCTCCTCCTCCTCCTCCTCCTTCTCCTTCTCCTCCTCCTCCTCCTCCTCCTCCTCCCTCTCCTCCTCCTCCTCCTCCTCCTCCTCCTCCTGGTCTCCTCCTCCTCCTCCTGGTCTCCTCCTCCTCCTCCTGGTGTCCTCCTCCTCCACCTCCTCCTCTTCCTGGTCTCCTCCTCCACCTCCTCCTCCTCCTCCTCCTCCTTTCTTCTGGTATCCTCCCCCTCCTGGTGTCTTCCTCCTCCCGGTCTCCTCCTCCTCCTCCTGCCCCCCCTCCCCCACCCCCCCCAACCCCTCCCCCACCTTGTCGAAGTTCCTCTGCCTCTTGTCCAGCCCGGCGGCCGCCGCGTTGGCCCGCTCCAGGTCCCCGGTCAGGTCCTCGATCTCGCCCTGCAGCCGCTGCTTGGTCTTCTCCAGCGAGGAGCCCTTGGCGTTGGCGGCCTCCACCGCCTCCTCGGCCTCCTGCAGCCTCTGCGCCAGCTTCTTCCTACGGGGGGGGGCCACCAGCAGAAGGCCTCGGTGGTGGGGAGGGGACCTCCGGCACCCCCCTCACGGGGTGGGCGAGGACTCACTTGGCCTCCTCCAGCTCCTCGGTGCGCTGGATGGCGTCCGTCTCGTACTTGGTCCTCCACTGGGCCACCTCGGAGTTGGCCTTGGAGAGGCCGCGCTGCAGCTCGGCCTTGGCCTCCGCCTCCTCCTCGTACTGCTCCCGCAGCAGGTCGCAGTCGTGCCGCGCCGACTGCAGGGCGTGGGCCAGCGCGGTCTTGGCCTGGAGGCGAGGAGAAGACCCGCGGGACCTCGGCTGGGGCCTCCTCGAGGTTCTTCACCTCGCAGGGAGGTGCTGGTGGGCGACCCGAGCCAAGAGGGTCTTCTGTAGGGCAACCAACCCAAGCCAACGTCCCCTAGGCGGACCCGACCTCTTCTTGATGGACCCGACCTGCTCTAGATGGTCCCAACCTCCTCTAGATGGTCCCAACCTCCTCTAGATGGTCCTGACCTCCTCTAGGTGGACCCGACCCCCTCTAGGTGGACCCGACCTCCTCTAGGTGGACCCGACCCCCTCTAGGTGGACCCGACCCCCTCTAGGTGGTCCTGACCTCCTCTAGGTGGTCCTGACCTCCTCTAGGTGGACCAGACTTCCTCTAGACCAACCCAACCCAACCTCCTCAAGACCAACCAAGTCAACCCAACCTTCTGTAGCCCAACCCAACCCAGCCCGACCTCCTTGAGACCCACCAACCAACCCAACCTCTTGAAGACCGACTCAATCTCTTGAAGACCAACCCAACCCAACCTCCTCGAGGTGGTCCCAACCTCTTCTAGATGGACCCAACCTTCTCCAGATGGAGTTGACCTCCTCTAGGTGGACCCAACCCAACCTCCTCAAGACCAACCAAGTCAACCCAACCTTCTGTAGACCAACCCAACCTCCTGGAGACCCACCAACCAGCCCAACCTCCTGAAGACCAACCAGCCCAACCTCCTGGAGATCGACCAAGTCAACCCAACCTTCTGTAGACCAACCCAACCCAGCCCGACCTCCTTGAGACCCACCAACCAACCCAACCTCTTGAAGACCGACCAACCCAACCTCTTGAGGGCCAACCCAACCTCTTGAGGGCCAACCAACCCAACCTTTTGAAGACCAACCCAACCTCTTGAAGACCAACCCAACCTCTTGAAGACCGACCAACCCAACCTCTTGAAGACCAACCCAACCTCTTGAAGACCAACCCAACCTCTTGAAGACCGACCAACCCAACCTCTTGAAGACCAACCCAACCTCTTGAAGACCGACCCAAACTCTTGAAGACCGACCCAACCTCTTGAAGACCGACCAACCCAACCTCTTGAAGACCGACCCAACCTCTTGAAGACCAACCCAACCTCTTGAAGACCGACCAACCCAACCTCTTGAAGACCAACCCAACCTCTTGAAGACCAACCAACCCAACCTCCTGAAGACCGACCCAACCCAACGTCCCACCCCAACCAAACGACCCCCACCGAAGCCTCGCCTTGGCCTCCTCCTCCAGCTGCCTCTTGAGGTCCTCCAGCTGCTGGGTGTAGCTGAGCTTCCCTCGCGTCAGCTGGGTGACGAAGGCCTCCTTCTCCTCCAGCTGCCTGGAGAGCTCGCCTACGGGGCGGACAGAGGAGAAATCACGGCCGGAGGGACCCCGCGTGGTCCCCGGGGCCGGCGGTGGGGTGGAGGAGAGCGCGGCGCTCACCGTTCTCCGTCTGGAGCCTGGCCCGCTGGGCGCTGAGGTCGGCGACCGCGCGCTGAGCCTCCTCCGACTTGGCGCGGTGCTCGCTCAGCTGGTCCTCCAGGGAGCGGCACGTCTTCTCCAGGACGGCCTGGACCAAGGAAGGAGGCGCGAGGAGGAGCGGAGGAAGGGTTGCCCCTTTCTTCGTCCCACCTCGCTCCGTCCCCGTTTCTCCCCGGCCGCCCACCTTGGCCTTGAGGAGCTGCTCCACGGTGGAGCCGACGTCGTCCAGCTCCAGCCGGAGCTCGCTCTTCTCCTTCTCCAGCTTCTGCTTGACGCGCTGCAGGTTGTCGAGCTGCTCGGCCAGCTCGGCCGCGCCGTCGGCGTGCTTCTTGCGCAGCGCGGCCGCCGTGGCCTCGTGCTGCAGCGTGGCCTCCTCCAGGTCCCGCCGCAGCTTCTGGAACTCGGCCTCGCGCTTCTTGTTGAGCTCCACCTGCGCCGAGGTGGCGCCGCCCGCCTCCTCCAGCCGCTCGCTCAGCTCCTCCAGCTCCCGCGAGAGCTCCGAGCGCAGCTTCTCCGCCTTGGCCCGGCCCGTCCGCTCCGCCTCCAGCTCCTCCTCCAGCTCCTCGATGCGCGCCTGGGCTCCGGGGACGGGGAGGACGTGAGAGGGCTTCTCCCAACCCAACCCAACTCAACCCAACCCAACCCAACGCAACCCAACCCAACCAATGGAGACTCTTCAACCCAACTCAACTCAACCATCTGGAGACCCTTCAACCCAACGCAACTCAACCCAACGCAACCCAACCCAACCACCTGGAGACCCTTCAACCCAACCCAACTCAACTCAACCCAACCCAACCCAACCCAACCAATGGAGAATCTTCAACCCAACCCAATCAGATGGAGACTCTTCAACCCAACTCAACCCGACTCAACCCAACTCAACTCAACCCAACCCAACTCAACTCTACCCAACCCAACCCAACCCAACCAATGGAGACTCTTCAACCCAACTCAACTCAACCATCTGGAGACCCTTCAACCCAACCCAACGCAACCCAACGCAACCCAACCCAACCACCTGGAGACCCTTCAACCCAACCTAACTCACCTCAACCCAACCCAACCCAACTCAACCCAACCCAACCAATGGAGAATCTTCAACCCAACCCAATCAGATGGAGACTCTTCAACCCAACTCAACCCGACTCAACCCAACTCAACTCAACCGAACCCAACTCAACCCAACCCAACCCAACCCAACCAATGGAGACTCTTCAACCCAACTCAACTCAACCATCTGGAGACCCTTCAACCCAACCCAACGCAACCCAACGCAACCCAACCCAACCACCTGGAGACCCTTCAGCCCAACCTAACTCACCTCAACCCAACCCAACCCAACTCAACCCAACCCAACCAATGGAGAATCTTCAACCCAACCCAATCAGATGGAGACTCTTCAACCCAACTCAACCCGACTCAACCCAACTCAACTCAACCCAACCCAACTCAACCCAACCCAACCCAACCCAACCAATGGAGACTCTTCAACCCAATCCAACTCAACCCAACCCAACTCAATTCAACTCAACCCAACTCAACCAATGGAGACTCTTCAACCCAACCCAACCCAACCCAACTCAACCCAACCCAACCCGACCCAGCCATCCGGAGACCCTTCAACCCAACCTACCTCAACCCAACCCAACCCAACTCAACCCAACCCAACCCAACCAATGGAGAATCTTCAACCCAACCCAATCAGATGGAGACTCTTCAACCCAACTCAACCCGACTCAACCCAACTCAACCCAACTCAATCCAACCCAACTCAACCCAACCCAACCCAACCCAACTCAACCCAACCCAACACAGCCAATGGAGACTCTTCAACCCAACCCAACTCAACCCAACACAACCCAACACAACCAATGGAGACTCTTCAACCCAACCCAAATCAACGCAACCCAACCCAACCCACCTCCACCCAACCAATGGAGACTCTTCAGCTCCAACCCAACCCCACCAGATGGAGAATCTTCAACTCAACCCATCCCAATGCAACCCAACCCAACCAATGGAGACTCTTCAACCCAACCCAACCCAACCCAACCCGACCCAGCCATCTGGAGACCCTTCAACCCAACCCAACTCAACTCAACCCAACCCAACTCAACCCAACCCAACTCAACCCAACCCAACCCAACCGCTGGAGGCTCTTCCCCTCCAGACCCTCCCCCTCCCCCCCCCCCCCCCGACCTGGAGCTCCTTGAGCTTCTTCTGGAGCTGCCCAGCCACCGCTTGCTCGTCCTCGATCTTGGCATTGAGCGCGTTGAGCTCGAAGTCCTTCCTGCAGGAGGACACGCGCCACCCCGTCACGGCCCCAGGAGAAAGGGACCATGGGAAAGGGACCCGGGAGGGGGAGGGGAGGCGGCTGGGGCCCGACTTTTTCAGCCTCTCGTCCAGCTGCTGCTTGTCGTTCTCCAGGTCCATGATGCTCTCCTGCGCCAGCTTCAGGTCGCCCTCCAGCTTCCTCTTGGCCCGCTCCAGGTCCATGCGGATCTTCTTCTCCTGCTCCAGCGAGCTCTCCAGCTGCCGGCGAGGCGGGGACCTCCCATCAGCCCCCAAAATGTCCACCCCGGCCAGGACCTTCTGCCCCCGGGGGGTGGAGAACCACGACTCACGTCGTCCGCTTGCTGTTCCAGCTTGACCTTGGCCTTGGCCAAGGTGTTGACCTTGTCCTCCTCCGCCTGGAGGTCATCCAGGGCTTGCTGCTGTGACTCCTGCAGGGCCTTCTTCTCCTTGGTCAGCTTGGCGATGATCTCGTCAAGCCCGGCCATCTCCTCGGTCAGGTTCTTGACCTACGTGGGGAGGAACACCACCCTTGGGGCACCTCCACCCACCCTTGGGGCATCTCCACCCAACCCAACCACCCTTGGGTCTTCTCCACCCAACCCCCCTTGGTTCACCTCAACCCAACCCCCCTTGGTTCACCTCAACCCAACCCCCCCTGGGTCATCTCCACCCAACCTTGGGGCATCTCCACCCAACGCAACCACCCTTGGATCATCTCAACCCAACCCCCCTTGGGGCATCTCCACCCAACCACTCTTGGGGCAACTCAACCCAACCTTGGGTCACCTCAACCCAGCCCCCCCTTGGGTCATCTCCACCCAACCACTCTTGGGTCATCTCAACCCAACCTTGGGTCATCTCCACCCAACCCAACCACCCTTGGATCATCTCAACCCAACCACCCTTGGGTCATCTCCACCCAACCACCCTTGGGTCTTCTCAACCCAACCCTACTTGGGTCATCTCAACCCAACCTTGGGTCATCTCCACCATACCCAACCCCCCTTGGTTCATCTCAACTCATCCTTGGGTCACCTCAACCCAACCACCCTTGGGTCATCTCCAACCAACCCAACGACCCTTGGGTCATCTCCACCCAACCTCAGGTCATTTCAACCCAACCCAACCATCCTTGGGTCTTCTCAACCCAACCCCCCTTGGGTCATCTCCACCCAACCACCCTTGGGTCATCTCAACCCAACCTTGAGTCATCTCCACCCAACCCTACTTGGGTCTTCTCCACCCAACCCCCCCTCAGATCTCCTCAAAACCCCCTCCCGTTGGCTCGAGGTCCTCCAACCGCCTCGGCCCTTCCCCGCCCTCACCTTGTTCTCCGTGGCGTGCTTCTCCTTCTCCACCTTGGCCAGGGACAGCTCCAGGTCGTCGATGTCCTTCTTGAGCTCGGCGCACTCGTCCTCCAGCTTCCTCTTCTTGGCCGTCAGCTCGGCGTTCATCTCCTCCTCCTCCTCCAGCCGCTCCGTCATCTCCTTCACCTTGGCCTCCAGCTGGATCTTGGTCTTGATCAGCTGGTCGCAGCGCTCCTCGGCGTCCGCCAGGTTGTCCTGCTCCTGCGGGGGGGTGGGGACGGCGGGGTGGGGACACGAAGGGGGGGGTGGGGGGACAATTGGGGGGGGGGGACACCTCCACCACGCACGGCCTGCACTTGCAGCTGGAGGTCGTTCTTCTCCTGCAGCATGGAGACCATCTTCTCCTCCAGCTCCTTGCGCCGCGCCTCCGACTTCTCCAGGGCCTCCTTCAGGCGCCCGAACTCCTCCTTCATGGTCTGAGGGAGCCACCGAAGGTCCTGGTCACCTGCCCACGTTCTCCTCCATCTCCCCGCCCGGCCGCCGGCCGCCGTGCCCCACCTGCATCTCCTTCTCGGTCTCGGCGCTCTTCAGCAAGGGCTTGATCTTGAAGTAGAGCTTCATCCAGGGCCAGTTCTTCACCCCCATGAAGGCCCGGACGTTCCACTGGATCACCAGCAGCGAGTCCCTGGGGGGGGAGAAGGTGGGGTGAGACACCACCACCAGCACGGGGCCACCACCACCACCACCACCACGGAGCCACCACCACCACCACCACCACGGAGCCACCACCACCACCATCATGGGGCCACCACCACCACGGGGCCACCACCACCACCACGGAGCCACCACCACCACCATGGAGCCACCACCACCATGGAGCCACCACCACCATCATGGGGCCACCACCACCACCATCATGGAGCCACCACCACAACCATGGAGCCACCACCACCACCATGGAGCCACCACCTCCACCACCACGGAGCCACCACCACCACCACGGGGCCACCACCACCACCACCACGGAGCCACCACCACCACCACGGGGCCACCAGCACCACAGAGCCACCTCCACCACCACGGAGCCACCACCACCACCACCACGGAGCCACCACCACCACCATGGAGCCACCACCACCACGGAGCCACCACCACCATCATGGGGCCACCACCACCACCATCACGGAGCCACCACCACCACGGGGCCACCACCACCACCACCACAGAGCCACCACCACAACCATGGAGCCACCACCACCACCATGGAGCCGCCACCACCACCATGGAACCACCACCACCATGGAGCCACCACCACCACCACGGGGCCACCACCACCACCACCATGGGGCCACCACCACCACCACCACGGAGCCACCACCACCACCACCACGGAGCCACCACCACCACCACCATGGGGCCACCACCACCACCACCACGGGGCCACCACCACCACCACCACCATGGAGCCACCACCACCACGGGGCCACCACCACCACCACCACGGAGCCACCACCACCACCACCACCATGGAGCCACCACCACCACGGGGCCACCACCACCACCACCATGGAGCCACCACCACCACGGAGCCACCACCACCATCATGGGGCCACCACCACCACCATCACGGAGCCACCACCACCACGGGGCCACCACCACCACCACCACGGGGCCACCACCACCACCACGGAGCAGCCACCACCACCACGGAGCAGCCACCACCACCATGGAGCCACCACCACCACCACGGAGCCACCACCACCACCATGGAGCCTCCACCACCACGGAGCCACCACCACCAGCGTCACCCACCGGCGCTCCAGGATCTTCTTGAACTCCTGGCGGGACAGGAAGCCCCGGGCCTGGGCCTGCAGGCGGGTCATGATGCGGGCCAGGCGCTCGTCCCGCATCTCCTCCAGCAGCCCCAGCAGCCCGGCCTTGAAGAAGACCTCGGGGGAGGAAGGAGGAGGGTGAGGAGAAGACGGACGGGTGGGCGGGTGGACCAGAAGATGGTGGGGTTGGGGGATGGATGGACGGAGGGGTGGTTTGGTGGGCATCTGGAGGGTTTGGTGGGCATCTGGAGGACCTGGTGGGCATCTGGAGGGTTTGGTGGGCATCTGGAGGGTCTGGTGGACATCTGGAAGGTTTGATGGGCATCTGGAGGGTTTGTGGGCATCTGGAGGGTTTGGTGGGCATCTGGAGGGTTTGGTGGACATCTGGAGGGTCTGGTGGGCATCTGGAGGGTTTGGTGGACGTGTGGAGGGTTTGGTGGACATCTGGAGGGTTTGGTGGGCATGTGGAGGGTTTGGTGGGCATCTGGAGGGTCTGGTGGGCATCTGGAGGGTTTGGTGGGCATCTGGAGGGTCTGGTGGGCATCTGGAGGGTTTGGTGGACGTGTGGAGGGTTTGGTGGACATCTGGAGGGTTTGGTGGGCATCTGGAGGGTTTGGTGGACGTGTGGAGGGTCTGGTGGACATGTGGAGGGTTTGGTGGGCATCTGGAGGGTCTGGTGGGCATCTGGAGGGTTTGGTGGACAGATGGAGGGTTTGGTGGACATCTGGAGGGTCTGGTGGGCATCTGGAGGGTTTGGTGGGCATCTGGAGGGTTTGGTGGACGTGTGGAGGGTTTGGTGGGCATCTGGAGGACCTGGTGGACATCTGGAAGGTTTGGTGGGCATCTGGAGGGGTTTGTGGGCATCTGGAGGGTTTGGTGGACATCTGGAGGGTTTGGTGGGCATCTGGAGGGTTTGGTGGGCATCTGGAGGGTCTGGTGGGAATCTGGAGGGTTTGGTGGGCATCTCGAGGGGTTTGATGGGCATCTGGAGGGTCTGGTGGGCATCTGGAGGGTTTGGTGGGCACGTGGAGGGTCTGGTGAGACTCCAGGTGGACATGGGGGGGTGGTGGGACCGTGGCGACCCGAGGCCCACCTTGGTGTGGCCGAACTTGTACTGGTTGTGGTCGACGTCGAGGGACCCGAGGAGCTTCTCGGCGCCCTTGCGGCTGTCGATGAACTGCCCCTCGGGGATGGCCGCGGGGTTCAGGATGCGGTACCTGGGGTGGGGGCGCGGCAGGAGAAGACACCCCCCACCGCCAGCTCCAGGTGGGCCACCCCAAAACCGCGGCCGCGCCCTCCCATTGGCCGCCGGCCCCTACCTCTGGCGGAAGTCCCCGTAGAGGATGCGGTTGGGGAAGCCCTTGCGGCAGATGCGGATGCCCTCCAGCACCCCGTTGCAGCGCAGCTGGTGCATCACCAGGGGGTTGTCCATCACCCCTGGCGGTGGGACAGGAGGTGGCGGCGGCGGTGGTGTCACCTTCAAGCCCCGCCCACCGCCCCGGCCACGCCCCACCCACCCACCCCCCCCTCACCCGGCTCCTTCCTCTCGTTGGGGATGATGCAGCGGACGAAGTGGGGGTGGGTGGTCTTCAGGTTGGCCATCAGCTTGTTGAGGTTCTCCTGGGGGGGGGGTTGAGGGCCTCGTCCAGAGGTTCCTGCGCCCCTCCAGAAGGTGCCGCCCACCCCCACCGCGTCCCGAGGTCCCCCCGTGGACCTCCAGGTCCTCACCCGGTGCAGGGCCGAGACGGTCTGGAAGGAGGAACCCTTCTTCTTGGCTCCTTTCCCCTTCCCTCCGTCGCCACCTGGAGGGAGGAGAAGGGGTGAGGGAACCAGGGGGAGGATCTCTGAGGGTCTTCTCCATCCCTCCATCATCCATCCATCCGCCCGTCCATTCCTAGAGGTTCTGAAACATCGCCAAACATCTCCATCCATCCATCCATCCATCCATCCATCCATCCATCCATCCACCCGTCCATCCATCCATCCATCCACCCGTCCATCCACCCACCCACCCCTAGAAGTTCTAAAACACCTCCATCCATCCATCCATCCATCCCTAGAGGTTCTGAAACATCTCCAAACATCTCCATCCATCCATCCATCCATCCATCCATCCATCCACCCCTCCACCCACCCGAATCCGCCCCGGCGTAGCTGGAGAAGAGGCTGGCCAGGAGCTTGAGGGCCGACTTCTGGTAGAGCCCCACCACCGTCTCGTTGAGGGGGTCCTTGTTCTTCTCCAGCCAGCCGATGATGTTGTAGTCCACCGTCCCCGCGTAGTGGACCAGGGAGAAGTGGGCCTCCGTCTTGCCCTTGACGTTGCGGGGCTTCCCGAAGTTGCCCGACTTCCCCAGGTGGTTGTCGTAGAGCTTGGCCTTGAAGGTCATGTCCGAGGCCTTGGGGAACATGCACTCCTCCTCCAGGATGGACATGATCCCCATGGGCTGCCGAGGAGAAGGCTCTGTTGGTCGTGGGGGCACCGAGCAGCCCCCAACCCACCTCCTTTGGGCTCCCTGGAGAACCCCAAAGGGGGAGGAACCTTCTCCAGAAGACCTCCGCGCCTTCAGGAGGCCCTGGGGGTGGTGGCACCTTCTCGATGAGGTCGATGCAGGCCTGGAGGTCCATGCCGAAGTCGATGAACTCCCACTCGATGCCCTCCTTCTTGTACTCCTCCTGCTCCAGCACGAACATGTGGTGGTTGAAGAACTGCTGCAGCTTCTCGTTGGTGAAGTTGATGCAGAGCTGCTCGAAGCTGTTGAACTGGGGGGGGGGGGGGGGGGGGGGGAGAAGGGATGGCCAATGAGGGCGACGGAAGGCCCAGTGGGGTCGACGGGGTCAACTGGAGACCCAACGGGGTCTACTGGAGACCCAAGGGGGTCAATGGGGTCAACCGGAGACCCAATGGTGTCAACTGAAGACCCAAGGGGGTCAATGGAGTCAACCGGAGACCCAACATGGTCAACTGGAGACCCAAGGGGGTCAATTGGAAACACAACAGGGTCAACAGGGTCCACTGGAGACCAAATGGGGTCAACTGGAGACCCAGTGAGGTCAACTGGAGACCCAACGGGGTCTACTGGAGACCCAAGGGGGTCAATGGGGTCAACCGGAGACCCAATGGTGTCACCTGGAGGCCCAATGGGATCAATGGAGGCAACTGGAGACCCAACATGGTCAACTGGAGACACAACGGGGTCAACAGGGTCTACTGGAGACGCAATGGGGTCAACTGGAGACGCAACGGGGTCAACTAGGTCCACTGGAGACCCAATGGAGTCAACTGGAAACCCAATGAGGTCAACTGGAGGCCCAATGGGATCAATGGAGTCAACTGGAGACCCAATGGGGTCAATGGGGTCTAATGGAGACCCAACATGGTCAATGGGGTCTACTGGAGACCCAACATGGTCAACTGGAGACCCAAGGGGGTCAATTGGAGACCCAACGGGGTCAACTAGGTCCGCTGGAGACCCAACGGACTCAACTGGAGATGCAGTGGGGTCACCTGGAGACCCAATGGGGTCAACTGGAGGCCCAACGGGGTCAACGGGGTCTACTGGAGACCTACTGGGGTCAACTGGAGACCGAACAGGGTCAACTGGAGTCCCAGTTGGGTCAACTGAAGACCCAAAGGGGTCAACAGGGTCTACTTCAACCCAATGGGGTCAACTGGAGACCTGATGGTGTCAACTGGAGACCTGATGGTGTCAACTGGAGACTCGATGGGGTCAACTGGAGACCCGATGGGGTCAACTGGGTCAACTGGAGGCCCCAGTGGGGTCAACTGGAGACCCGACAAGGTCACCGTAACGCCCACCGGGAGCCGTGAGGTCAACACCTCACCCAACGAGCTCCACCTAACGTCCAACCAGGTCCACCCGGCCAACTCAACGCCTAACGGGGGTGGTCAGGAGGTAGGCCCCTGGGTGTCCCCACGACTGGCCGGCCCCCACCACGACTGGTCGGGCCCTCACGTCGAAGATCTCGAAGCCGGCGATGTCGAGGACGCCGATGAAGTACTGGCGCGGCTGCTTGGTCTCCAGCGAGTTGTTGATCCTGGTGACCATCCAGTTGAACATCTTCTCGTAGACCGCCTTGGCCAGGGCCCCGATGGAGTAGTAGACCTGCTGGACGCTCTGCCCCTTGGTCACGTACTCGTTGCCCACCTTCACCCGCGGGTGGCACAGCCCCTTGAGGAGGTCGGCCGAGTTGAGGCCCATCAGGTAGGCCGACTTGTCGGCGTCTTGGAGGCCAGGAGAAGCAGAGGACGCGCCGTCAGGTCCGTGCTTGGACGCCCCGCGGCCCCCGGCCCATCCCGGGCCCACCTTCGGTGCCGTCGGGCTCGGCCTGCTCCTCGCGCTGCTTCTGCTTGAACTTCATGTTCCCCAGGTGCATGATGGCGCCCGTCAGCTTGTAGACCCCGGCCTTCTCCTCCGCCGTGAAGCCCAGCACGTCGAACGCGCTCTGCGGGGCGGGGGGAGGGCTTGGAGAAGACCCGGCGTCCACCCCCCCCCCCACCTGGGGACCCATCTCCAGAGCCATCTGGCCACCCTTGGAATCATCCAGCCGTGGGCTCGTTGGTTGAAGGACCCGACCGACCATCTAAGGACCCATCTCTGGACTCAGCCATCCGTGGTCTCATGGGGTGAAGGACCTGACCAGCCATCTAAGGAGCCATCTGACCACCCATGGACCCATCCACCCATGGTCTGGTTCCCTGGAGGACCCAACCGACCATCTAAGGACCCATCTGACCACCCATGGACCCATCCACCCATGGTCTGGTTCCCTGGAGGACCCAACCGACCATCTAAGGAGCCATCTGACCACCCATGGACCCATCCACCCATGGTCTGGTTCCCTGGAGGACCCAACCGACCATCTAAGGACCCATCTGACCACCCATGGACCCATCCACCCATGGTCTGGTTCCCTGGAGGACCCAACCGACCATCTAAGGAGCCATCTGACCACCCATGGACCCATCCACCCATGGTCTGGTTCCCTGGAGGACCCAACCGACCATCTAAGGAGCCATCTGACCACCCATGGACTCATCCACCCATGGTCATGTTGGTTGAAGGACCCGACCGACCATCTAAGGACCCATCTCTGGACTCAGCCATCCGTGGTCTCGTGGGTTGAAGGACCCGAACGACCATCTAAGGAGCCATCTGACCACCCATGGACTCATCCACCCATGGTCTGGTCCCTTGGAGGACCCAACCGACCATCTAAGGACCCATCTCTGGACTCAGCCGTCCGTGGTCTCGTGGGTTGAAGGACCCGAACGACCATCTAAGGAGCCATCTGACCACCCATGGACTCATCCACCCATGGTCTGGTTCCCTGGAGGACCCAACCGACCATCTAAGGAGCCATCTGACCACCCATGGACTCATCCACCCATGGTCTGGTTCCCTGGAGGACCCAACCGACCATCTAAGGAGCCATCTGACCACCCATGGACTCATCCACCCATGGTCATGTTGGTTGAAGGACCCGACCGACCATCTAAGGACCCATCTGTCCACCCGTGGAGTCCTTCTCCCACGGTCTCGTCCATCCGAGGACGCCACCACCCACCCGAGGACCCCACCACCCGTGGTCCCAGCCACCCGAGGACCTCTCCAGCCACCCCCCCCCCCACCGCTTACGTCGGTGGCCAGCAGCTCCTCGGAGTCGTCGATGGAGGCCACGGTCACCTCCCCTTGGGACACGTAGCTGTAGTCGTAGGGGTTGGTGGTGATGAGCAGCGTCTCTGCTCGCCGGTGGGACAGCAGGGAGGAGAAGACCCAAAATGGCCCAAATTGTCCTCGTTCTCCTCAGGGAGGAGCGGAGGAAGGAAAAGAGGGTGGGAGGAGAAGACCCAGAGCCACCAGCCTCACCCAGCAGCTCGGGCTTCTTGTTGGAGAGGATCTGGTAGAAGATGTGGTAGTTCCTCTCGGCCTTCAGCTGGAAGATGACCCGGGACTTCTCCAGGAGGTCTGGAAGGGGACGGGGGGGAGAAGGTTTGGGGGCGGTGGGAGGGATTTTGGGGACGGGGGTTGGACGAGGAGATGGTTGGGCGAGGAGATGGTTGGGCGAGGAGATGGTTGGGCGAGGAGGTGGTTGGGCGAGGAGATGGTTGGGCGAGGAGATGGTTGGACGAGGAGATGGCTGGACGAGGAGGTGGTTGGGCGAGGAGGTGGTTGGGCGAGGAGGTGGTTGGACGAGGAGATGATTGGACGAGGAGATGGTTGGATGAGGAGATGGTTGGGCGAGGAGATGGTTGGGCGAGGAGATGATTGGACGAGGAGGTGGTTGGACGAGGAGATGGTTGGACGAGGAGATGGTTGGACGAGGAGATGATTGGACGAGGAGGTGGTTGGGCGAGGAGGTGGTTGGACAAGGAGATGGTTGGACGAGGAGGTGGTTGGACGAGGAGGTGGTTGGACGAGGAGATGGTTGGGCGAGGAGATGGTTGGACGAGGAGATGGTTGGACGAGGAGGTGGTTGGACGAGGAGGTGGTTGGACGAGGAGGTGGTTGGACGAGGAGATGGTTGGGCGAGGAGATGGTTGGACGAGGAGATGGTTGGACGAGGAGATGGTTGGACGAGGAGGTGGTTGGACGAGGAGATGGTTGGGCGAGGAGATGGTTGGACGAGGAGATGGTTGGACGAGGAGGTGGTTGGACGAGGAGGTGGTTGGACGAGGAGGTGGTTGGACGAGGAGATGGTTGGGCGAGGAGATGGTTGGACGAGGAGATGGTTGGACGAGGAGGTGGTTGGGCGAGGAGATGGTTGGGCGAGGAGATGGTTGGACGAGGAGGTGGTTGGACGAGGAGGTGGTTGGACGAGGAGGTGGTTGGGCGAGGAGATGGTTGGACGAGGAGGTGGTTGGGCGAGGAGATGGTTGGACGAGGAGGTGGTTGGACGAGGAGATGGTTGGGCGAGGAGGTGGTTGGGCGAGGAGATGGTTGGACGAGGAGATGGTTGGACGAGGAGATGGTTGGGCGAGGAGGTGGTTGGACGAGGAGATGATTGGACGAGGAGATGGTTGGATGAGGAGATGGTTGGACGAGGAGATGGTTGGGTGGTTGGGAAGGCGATTGGATGGATGAAGGTCACGGAAGCCACCAGAGATGCCCCCCCCCCGAAGCCCCACTCACACGTCTCGATGTCGGCCGACGCCAACTTCCCGGTGGCCCCGAAGTGGATCCGGATGAACTTCCCCTAGGAGGACATCACCGGGAGGTCCCCGCCGGCCACCAGCCCCACCCCACAGCTCCCCGCCCCACAGCTCCCCGCCCCACAGCTCCCCGCCCCACAGCTCCCCGCCCCACCGCTCCCCGGGGCGCTCACGAATCGCGACGAGTTGTCGTTGCGGACGGTCTTGGCGTTGCCGAAGGCCTCCAAGGCGGGGTTGGCCTGGATGATTTGGTCCTCCAAGGTCCCCTGGCGGCGGCACCGGTGGAGATGGAGGGGGGGGGCGGTCAGCGGCGGCGGGGACGCCCCCGGCGCCCCCCAAGTGTGGGGCGCGCCCCCTCCAGGCCCCACCTTGGTGCCGTTGGCGGCCTCCTTCTTGCCGCGGTCGCCGATGGCGGCGATGCTGGCGAAGTACTGGATGACCCTCTTGGTGTTGACCGTCTTCCCCGCGCCGGATTCTCCGCTGGAGGCGTGGGGTGGAGGTGGGGCGCTTGTGGGGCGCTTGTGGGGCGGAGGCGGGACGCTTGTGGGGCGCCGCGGGGCCGGCACTTACGTGATGAGGATGGACTGGTTCTCCCGATCTGCCGTGGAGAAGACACCACGAGGTGGCCACGGGGGGGGGACACGGGGCGGGGCAGGGGAGGTGGGACCCCGTGGGCACGTGGGGTAGGACCGGCTCCGCCAGCAGGCACCCGTTTCCGGGGTGAAATGGGGCCGCTTTTGGGGGTCCCCCCGAGGTGGTCCCCACCCGTCAGCATGTTCTGGTAGGCGTTGTCGGAGATGGAGAAGATGTGGGGCGGGACCTCGCTGCGCTTCTTGCCCCGGTAGGCGGCCACCACCTCGGCGTTGTAGACCGGCAGCCACTTGTAGGGGTTGACGGTGACGCAGAAGAGCCCCGAGTAGGTCTGGAGGAGGAGGAGAACGTCGGGGACAGCCCGCCAGGAGGGGACGGCCCGGTTCTAGGTGGCCCAAGGGGTCTGGAGGTGGGATTTCCCCGGTCTAGGTGGCCCAAAAGGTCGGGAGGTCTTGGTTCTAGGTGGCCCAAGGGGTCTGGAGTTGGGACATCCCACTTCTAGGTGCCCCAAAAGACCTTGAGATCTTGGTTCTAGGTGACCCAAGGGGTCTGGAGTTGGGATATCCCACTTCTAGGTGCCCCAAAAGACCTTGAGATCTCCGTTCTAGGTGGCCCAAGGGGTCTCGGGATGGGATATCCCACTTCTAGGTGCCCCAAAAGACCTTGAGATCTCCGTTCTAGGTGGCCCAAGGGGTCTCGGGATGGGATATCCCACTTCTAGGTGCCCCAAAAGACCTTGAGATCTCCGTTCTAGGTGGCCCAAGGGGTCTCGGGATGGGATATCCCACTTCTAGGTGCCCCAAAAGACCTTGAGATCTCCGTTCTAGGTGGCCCAAGGGGTCTCGGGATGGGATATCCCACTTCTAGGTGCCCCAAAAGATCTGGAGATCTTGGTTCTAGGTGGCCCAAGGGGTCTGGAGTTGGGATATCCCACTTCTAGGTGCCCCAAAAGACCTTGAGATCTCCGTTCTAGGTGGCCCAAGGGGTCTGGAGTTGGGATATCCCACTTCCAGGTGCCCCAAAAGATCTTGAGATCTCCGTTCTAGGTGGCCCAAGGGGTCTCGGGATGGGATATCCCACTTCTAGGTGCCCCAAAAGATCTGGAGATCTTGGTTCTAGGTGGCCCAAGGGGTCTCGGGATGGGATATCCCACTTCTAGGTGCCCCAAAAGATCTGGAGATCTCCGTTCTAGGTGGCCCAAGGGGTCTCGGGATGGGATATCCCACTTCTAGGTGCCCCAAAAGACCTTGAGATCTCCGTTCTAGGTGGCCCAAGGGGTCTGGAGTTGGGATATCCCACTTCTAGGTGCCCCAAAAGATCTGGAGATCTCCGTTCTAGGTGGCCCAAGGGGTCTGGAGTTGGGATAGCCCACTTCTAGGTGCCCAAAAAGTCCTTGAGATCTCCGTTCTAGATGGCCCAAGGGGTCTCGGGATGGGATATCCCACTTCTAGGTGCCCAAAAAGTCCTTGAGATCTCCGTTCTAGGTGGCCCAAGGGGTCTGGAGTTGGGATATCCCACTTCTAGGTGCCCCAAAAGATCTTGAGATCTCCGTTCTAGGTGGCCCAAGGGGTCTCGGGATGGGATATCCCACTTCTAGGTGCCCCAAAAGACCTTGAGATCTTGGTTCTAGGTGGCCCAAGGGGTCTGGAGTTGGAACATCCCACTTCTAGGTGCCCCAAAAGATCTGGAGATCTTGGTTCTAGGTGGCCCAAGGGGTCTCGGGATGGGATATCCCACTTCTAGGTGCCCCAAAAGACCTTGAGATCTCCGTTCTAGGTGGCCCAAGGGGTCTAGGGATGGGATATCCCACTTCTAGGTGCCCCGAAAGATCTGGAGATCTCCGTTCTAGGTAACCCAAGGGGTCTGGAGTTGGGATATCCCACTTCTAGGTGCCCAAAAAGACCTTGAGATCTCCGTTCTAGGTGGCCCAAGGGGTCTAGGGATGGGATATGCCATTCCTAGGTGGCCCAAAGGGTCTGGAGATCTTAGTTCTAGGTGTCCCAAGGGGTCTGGGCATGGGGCCTCCTGGTTCTAGGTGTCCCAAGGGACCCGGACACCTTGGTTCTAGGTGTCCCAAGGAGTCTGGAGGTGGGACCTCCTAGTTCTAGGTGTCCCAAGGGGTCTGGAGCTGGGACATCCGGGTTCCAGGTGTCCCAAGGGACCTGGAGACATGGGACCTCCCGGTTCTAGGTGTCCCAAGGGGTCTGGAGGTGGGACATCCGGGTTCTAGGTGGCCCAAGGGGTCTGGAGGTGGGACATCCGGGTTCCAGGTGTCCCAAGGGGTCTGGAGCTGGGACCTCTTGGTTGTAGGTGTCCCGAGAGACCTGGAGACACAGGACCTCCTGGTTCTAGGTGTCCCAAGGGGTCTGGAGCTGGGACCTCCGGGTTCTAGGTGTCCCGAGGGACCTGGAGTCATGGGACCTCCTGGTTCTAGGTGTCCCAAGGGGTCTGGAGCTGGGACCTCCGGGTTCTAGGTGTCCCAAGGGACCTGGAGACACGGGACCTCCTGGTTCTAGGTGTCCCAAGGGGTCTGAACATGGGACCTCTTGGTTGTACGTGTCCCGAGGGACCTGGAGACATGGGACCTCCCGGTTCTAGGTGTCCCAAGGGGTCTGAACATGGGACTTCTTGGTTGTAGGTGTCCCGAGGGACCTGGAGACACGGGACCTCCTGGTTCTAGGTGTCCCAAGGGGTCTGGACATGGGACCTCCGGGTTCTAGGTGTCCCAAGGGACCTGGAGACACGGGACCTCCCGGTTCTAGGTGTCCCAAGGGGTCTGAACATGGGACCTCTTGGTTGTAGGTGTCCCGAGGGACCTGGAGACACGGGACCTCCCGGTTCTAGGTGTCCCAAGGGGTCTGAACATGGGACCTCTTGGTTGTAGGTGTCCCGAGAGACCTGGAGACACGGGACCTCCCGGTTCTAGGTGTCCCAAGGGGTCTGAACATGGGACCTCTTGGTTGTAGGTGTCCCGAGAGACCTGGAGACACGGGACCTCCTGGTTCTAGGTGTCCCAAGGGGTCTGGACATGGGACCTCCGGGTTCTAGGTGTCCCAAGGGACCTGGAGACACGGGACCTCCCGGTTCTAGGTGTCCCAAGGGGTCTGGACATGGGACCTCTTGGTTGTAGGTGTCCCGAGGGACCTGGAGAAATGGGACCTCCCGGTTCTAAGTGTCCCAAGGGGTCTGGAGGTGGGACATCCGGGTTCCAGGTGTCCCAAGGGACCTGGGGACATGGGACCTCCTGGTTCTAGGTGTCCCAAGGGACCTGGAGACATGGGACCTCCCGGTTCTAGGTGTCCCAAGGGGTCTGGAGGTGGGACATCCGGGTTCCAGGTGTCCCAAGGGACCTGGGGACATGGGACCTCCTGGTTCTAGGTGTCCCGAGGGACCTGGAGACACGGGACCTCCCGGTTCTAGGTGTCCCAAGGGGTCTGAAGGTGGGACCTCTTGGTTGTAGGTGTCCCGAGAGACCTGGAGACACGGGACCTCCCGGTTCTAGGTGTCCCAAGGGGTCTGGAGCTGGGACCCCGCCCCCCCAACCCCCCCCCCGGGCTCACGTAGATCATCCAGGCGGCGTAGCGCTCCTTCAGGTTGTAGAGCACGGCGGGCTCGTGGAGGAAGGTCAGCATGGCCATGTCCTCGATGCGGTCAAACTTGGCCGGGTTCTGGGGATGGACGTCGGCCTCGGGCACCGTCAGGGTCTGCGGGGGGGGGGGGGGGGGGGGGGGGGGGGGGGGGTCCCGGAGGGGGGAGGAGGGGGGGGGGTCAGACCCCAAATCCCCCATCGACCCCATTGACATTGACCCCTGGACCCCGCCCCCCCTTGGCCCCGCCCCAGTTGGCCCCTTTAACCCCGCCCCCATCGACCCCACTGACGTTGACCCCACCCCCATTGACCCCATTGACCCCGCCCCCATTGACCCCTCCCCCATTGACTGCATTGACCCCGCCCCCCTTGGCCCCGCCCCCATCGCCCTCTTTAACCCCTCCCCCATCGACCCCACTGACATTGACCCCACCCCCCTCGACCCTGCCCCATTGACCCCGCCCCCATTGACTCCACCCCATCGACCCCCATTGACCCCGCCCCCTTTGGCCCCGCCCCCATTGACCCCATTGACATTGACCCCATTGACCCCTCCCCCGTCGACCCCTCTCCCATCGACCCCAGTGGCCCCTCCCCCATCGACCCCCTCCCCCATCGACCCCATTGACCCCCCCCTCCCCCATTGACCCCTCCCCATCGACCCCATTGACCCCGCCCCCTTTGGCCCCGCCCCCATTGACCCCATTGACATTGACCCCATTGACCCCTCCCCCGTCGACCCCTCTCCCATCGACCCCAGTGGCCCCTCCCCCATCGACCCCCTCCCCCATCGACCCCATTGACCCCCCCCTCCCCCATTGACCCCTCCCCATCGACCCCATTGACCCCGCCCCCTTTGGCCCCGCCCCCATTGACCCCATTGACATTGACCCCATTGACCCCTCCCCCGTCGACCCCTCTCCCATCGACCCCAGTGGCCCCTCCCCCATCGACCCCCTCCCCCATCGACCCCATTGACCCCCCTCCCCCATCGACCCCCTCCCCATCGACCCCATTGACCCCACCCCTTTGGCCCCGCCCCCATTGACCCCACCCCCTTTGGCCCCGCCCCCCCCGGCCCCTCCTCCCCCTCAGGCCCCGCCCCCTCACCTCGCCGGTCTCCGTGGTGACGGTGACCCCTCCCCCGTCGCGGGCGGTGACGCGGGCGCGGACGAACTCGAGGTGGGGGTGGGGCACGAAGCAGAGCCCGCGGGCGTCGGCGGGCGGGGCCGGGGGGGGCCCCTCGGGGGCGCGCAGGAAGGGGGCGGCCGCGCCCAGCGCCTCCGTCATCTGGGGGGGGGGGGGGGGGGGGGGGGGGGGGGGGCGGGGCCATGCAAATGAGCCGTGCCCCATAGCCAGGGGGCGGGACCCATAGCGAAGGGGCGGGACCCATAGAACCAGACCGGGCCCCATAGCGAGGAGACGGGACCCATAGGGATGAGCCCTGCCCCATAGCGAGGAGACGGGACCCATAGGGATGAGTCCTGCCCCATAGCGAGCTGTGCCCCATAGGGATGAGCCCTGCCCCATAGCGAGGAGACGGGACCCATAGGGATGAGCCGTGCCCCATAGCGAGCTGAGCCCCATAGGGATGAGCCCTGCCCCATAGCGAGGAGACGGGACCCATAGGGATGAGCCCTGCCCCATAGCGAGGAGACGGGACCCATAGGGATGAGCCGTGCCCCATAGCGAGCTGTGCCCCATAGGGATGAGCTCTGCCCCATAGCGAGGAGACGGGACCCATAGGGATGAGCCCTGCCCCATAGCGAGCTGAGCCCCATAGGGATGAGTCCTGCCCCATAGCGAGGAGACGGGACCCATAGGGATGAGCCGTGCCCCATAGCGAGCTGTGCCCCATAGGGATGAGCCGTGCCCCATAGCGAGGAGACGGGACCCATAGGGATGAGCCGTGCCCCATAGCGAGCTGTGCCCCATAGGGATGAGCTCTGCCCCATAGCGAGGAGACGGGACCCGTAGGGATGAGCCCTGCCCCATAGCGAGCTGTGCCCCATAGGGATGAGCCCTGCCCCATAGCGAGGAGACGGGACCCATAGGGATGAGCCGTGCCCCATAGCGAGGAGACGGGACCCATAGGGATGAGCCGTGCCCCATAGCGAGCTGTGCCCCATAGGGATGAGCCGTGCCCCATAGCGAGGAGACGGGACCCATAGGGATGAGTCCTGCCCCATAGCGAGGAGACGGGACCCATAGGGATGAGCCGTGCCCCATAGCGAGGAGACGGGACCCATAGGGATGAGCCCTGCCCCATAGCGAGCTGTGCCCCATAGGGATGAGCTCTGCCCCATAGCGAGGAGACGGGACCCATAGGGATGAGCCCTGCCCCATAGCGAGCTGTGCCCCATAGGGATGAGCCGTGCCCCATAGCGAGGAGACGGGACCCATAGGGATGAGCCCTGCCCCATAGCGAGCTGTGCCCCATAGGGATGAGCTCTGCCCCATAGCGAGGAGACGGGACCCATAGGGATGAGCCGTGCCCCATAGCGAGCTGTGCCCCATAGGGATGAGCCGTGCCCCATAGCGAGGAGACGGGACCCATAGGGATGAGTCCTGCCCCATAGCGAGCTGTGCCCCATAGGGATGAGCCCTGCCCCATAGCGAGGAGACGGGACCCATAGGGATGAGCCCTGCCCCATAGCGAGCTGTGCCCCATAGCGTTACACCCCCCCCACTAGCTGATCCCCAACCCATGCATCGCCCCTGCCCCATAGCGCCCCCCCCACCCCATAGCGCCCCTCGCCCCATAGCGCCCCCTGCCCCATAGCACCCCCTGCCCCATAGCGCCCTCCCCGCCCCATAGCGCCCCCCCACCCCATAGCGCCCTCCCCGCTCCATAGCGCCCCCCCCACCCCATAGCGCCCCCCCCACCCCATAGCGCCCCCCCACCCCATAGCACCCCCTGCCCCATAGCGCCCTCCCCGCCCCATAGCACCCCGCCGCCCCATAGCACCCCCTGCCCCATAGCGCCCCCCCCCACCCCATAGCGCCCTCCCCGCCCCATAGCGCCCCCCCGCCCCATAGCACCCCTCGCCCCATCGCGCCCCCCCACCCCATAGGGCCCCCTGCCCCATAGCGCCCCCCTGCCCCATAGCGCCCCCCCCTGCCCCATAGCACCCCCCCACCCCATAGCGCCCCCCGCCCCATAGCGCCCCTCGCCCCATAGCACCCCCCGCCCCATAGCGCCCCCCCACCCCATAGCACCCCCTGCCCCATAGCGCCCCCCCCCACCCCATAGCGCCCTCCCCCGCCCCATAGCGCCCCCTGCCCCATAGCGCCCCCCCACCCCATAGCACCCCCTGCCCCATAGCGCCCCCCCCACCCCATAGCGCCCTCCCCCGCCCCATAGCGCCCCCCGCCCCATAGCGCCCCCCCCACCCCATAGCGCCCCCCCCGCCCCATAGCGCCCCCGCACCTTCAGTCTCTGGGTCTGGCACAGGAAAAGGATCCGGATCCGTGGGGCTGGGGGGCGAGGGGCTGTGACCCACAGCGCCCCTCCCCCCCCCCCCCCCAGCGCCCCACATCCCCCCCCCGAGCCCCACAGCGCCCCACACCCCTTTGTGCCCCATAGCACCTCCCTGCCCCATAGCGCCCCACACCCCCCAGCACCCCCCTGCCCCATAGCGCCCCATAGCGCCCCACATCCCATAGCCCCCCCCGTGCCCCATAGCGCCCCACAGCCCCCAGCACTCCCTGCCCCATAGCGCCCTCCCCCGCCCCATAGCCCCCCCCTGTGCCCCATAGCGCCCCCCACACCCCCCCGCACCCCCCTGCCCCATAGCGCCCCACATCCCCCAGCACCCCCCCGCCCCATCGCGCCCCATAGCGCCCCACATCCCATAGCCCCCCCCCGTGCCCCATAGCGCCCCACATCCCCCAGCACCCCCTGCCCCATAGCGCCCTCCCCCGCCCCATAGCACCCCCCCGCCCCACAGCGCCCCACATCCCCCACGCCCCCCATAGCCCCCCTGTGCCCCACACCGCCCCCCACACCCCCCCGCACCCCCCTGCCCCATAGCGCCCCACAGCCCCCAGCACCCCCCCGCCCCATCGCGCCCCATAGCGCCCCACATCCCATAGCCCCCCCCCGTGCCCCATAGCGCCCCACAGCCCCCAGCACTCCCTGCCCCATAGCGCCCTCCCCCGCCCCATAGCAGCCCCCCCGTGCCCCATAGCGCCCCCCACACCCCCCCGCACCCCCCTGCCCCATAGCGCCCCACATCCCCCCACGCCCCCCATAGCCCCCCTGTGCCCCACAGCGCCCCCCACACCCCCCCGCACCCCCCTGCCCCATCGCGCCCCATAGCGCCCCACATCCCCCAACACCCCCCCGCCCCATCGCGCCCCATAGCGCCCCACATCCCATAGCCCCCCCCCGTGCCCCATAGCGCCCCACACACCCCCAGCACCCCCCTGCCCCATAGCGCCCCACATCCCATAGCCCCCCCCCGTGCCCCATAGCGCCCCACACCCCCCCCGCACCCCCCTGCCCCATAGCGCCCCACATCCCATAGCCCCCCCCCCGTGCCCCACAGCGCCCCACACCCCCCAGCACCCCCCTGCCCCATAGCGCCCCTCACACCCCACATCCCCCCCGCGCCCCATAGCACCCCCCCCGTGCCCCACAGCGCCCCACAGCGCCCCCCCAGCCCTCACCCACCCGCTGCTGCTCCACGCCAGCCCCGCCGCTGCCCCACAGCTTTTAAAGATGTGGGGCGGGGAGGGGGGAGGGGAGGAGCCTCCCCCCCCCCCCCCCCAACAAAAATTCCTTAGGGGGGGAGGGGGCGGGGGGGGGGGGGGAGGGGGGGAAGGATCCCTGCCCCACAGCTGCCCCACAGCTGCCCCACAGCCGCCCAGGGCCCCCCCTGCCCTACAACTCCCGTAGAGCGCCGGGTGCTCCGTGGCGCCCCATAAGTGCCCCACAGCTGCCCCATAAGTGCCCCATAAGTGCCCCATAGGAGCCCCATAGCTGCCCCACAGCTGCCCCATAAGTGCCCCATAGCTGCCCCACAGCTGCCCCATGGCTGCCCCACAGCTGCCCCATAGCTGCCCCACAGCTGCCCCATAGCTACCCCATAAGTGCCCCATAGCTGCCCCGTAGCAGCCCCATAGCTGCCCCACAGCTGCCCCATAGCTAAGTGCCCCATAGGAGCCCCATAGATGCCCCACAGCTACCCCATAAGTGCCCCATAGCTGCCCCATAGCTGCCCCGTAGCAGCCCCATAGCTGCCCCACAGCTGCCCCATAAGTAAGTGCCCCATAGGAGCCCCATAGCTGCCCCATGGCTGCCCCATAGCTGCCCCATAGCTGCCCCATAGCTAAGTGCCCCATAAGTGCCCCATAGCTGCCCCATGGCTGCCCCATAGCTGCCCCACAGCTGCCCCACAGCTGCCCCACAGCTGCCCCATAAGTGCCCCATAGCAGCCCCATAGCTGCCCCACAGCTGCCCCACAGCTACCCCATAAGTGCCCCATAGCTGCCCCGTAGCAGCCCCATAGCTGCCCCACAGCTGCCCCATAAGTGCCCCATGGCTGCCCCATAAGTGCCCCATAGCAGCCCAAGGTTGGGGGGGGGTCACGGGGGGGGCCCCCGCAGCTGCCGTGGGGATTTGGGGGGCTCCGGCCCGGCGGGGGCCGGGGATTAACGGCGGCGCCCACGCGCCCCACGGCGTCCCCGGGGACTGGGGGGGGGGGGGCCTGGGGCTGTGGGGCACGGGATGGGGATGCTGGGGGGGGGAGGGGGGGGGATCTGTGGGGCAGGAGCTATAGGGCAGGATCCATGGGGCGGGATCTATGGGGCAGGATCTATAGGGTAGGATCTATGGGGCAGGAGCTATAGGGCAGGATCCATGGGGCAGGATCCATGGGGCGAGATCTATGGGGCAGGATCTATAGGGTAGGATCTATGGGGCAGGAGCTATGGGGCAGGATCCATGGGGCGGGATCTATGGGGCAGGAACGGTGCTGGGGCCCTTAAGGGGGTGTGAGCAGTGTCTATGGGGCAGGGTCTATGGGGCAGGATCCATGGGGCAGGATCTATGGGGCGGGATCTATGGGGCGGGGTCTATGGGGCAGAATCCATGGGGCAGGATCCATGGGGCAGGATCTATAGGGCAGGATCCATGGGGCAGGATCCATGGGGCAGGATCTATGGGGCAGGATCTATAGGGCAGGATCCATGGGGCAGGATCCATGGAGCAGGATCCATGGGGCAGGATCTATGGGGCAGGATCTATGGGGCAGGATCTATAGGGCAGGATCTATAGGGCAGGATCCATGGGGCAGGGTCCATGGGGCAGGATCTATAGGGCAGGAGCTATAGGGCAGGATCTATAGGGCAGGATCCATGGGGCAGGATCTATAGGGCAGGATCCATGGGGCAGGATCTATAGGGCAGGATCTATAGGGCAGGATCCATGGGGCAGGGTCCATGGGGCAGGATCTATAGGGCAGGAGCTATAGGGCAGGATCTATAGGGCAGGGTCTATGGGGCGGGATCTATAGGGCAGGATCTATAGGGCAGGATCCATGGGGCAGGATCCATGGGGCAGGATCTATAGGGCAGGATCCATGGGGCAGGATCCATGGGGCAGGATCTATGGGGCAGGATCCATGGGGCAGGATCTATGGGGCAGGATCTATAGGGCAGGATCCATGGGGCAGGATCCATGGAGCAGGATCCATGGGGCAGGATCTATGGGGCAGGATCCATGGGGCAGGATCTATAGGGCAGGATCCATGGGGCAGGATCCATGGGGCGGGATCTATGGGGCAGGATCCATGGGGCAGGATCCATGGGGCAGGATCTATAGGGCAGGATCTATAGGGCAGGATCCATGGGGCAGGATCTATGGGGCAGGATCTATAGGGCAGGATCCATGGGGCAGGATCTATGGGGCAGGATCCATGGGGCAGAATCCATGGGGCAGGATCTATGGGGCAGGATCCATGGGGCAGGATCTATGGGGCAGGATCTATAGGGCAGGATCCATGGGGCAGGATCTATGGGGCAGGATCCATGGGGCAGGATCCATGGGGCAGGATCTATGGGGCAGGATCCATGGGGCAGGATCTATAGGGCAGGATCCATGGGGCAGGATCCATGGGGCAGGATCTATGGGGCAGGATCCCCCTAACTCCCCCCCACCCCCCCCCCCCCGTGGCGGGGCCGGGGCTATTTCGGGGCCTCGTTATCGCCCGGCCCCGCCCCCCCCCGGGGGCCCACCGCTTTGTCCCCGCTTTGTGCCCGTCATCGGCCCCGGGTGGCACATTCCTGGGGGCGGGGGGGGGGGGGGGGGGCACAGGGACCCATAGGGACACGCAGGGACCTATAGAACCCCACAGGGCCCCACAGAGCCCTATAGAGACCCCATAGGGGACCCACAGGGACCCCATAGGTGCCTACAGGGACCCACAGACACCCCTAGGACCCTATAGGGGACCCACAAGGACCCACCGAGACCCACAGGGTCCCAGAGCCCCACAGCGCCCCATAGCAGAGACCCCATAGGGACCACTGAACCCCCTGCAGACCCTATAGAGCCCCATAGGGACCCTATAGTGGACCCCATAGGGACCCCACAGGGACCCACAGAGACCCCACAGAGACCCCACAGAGGCCCCATAGGGACCCCATACAGACGCCATAGGGACCCATAGCGACCCCATAGGGACCCCATAGCGACCCGATAGGGACCCCGCAGAGACCCCATAGGGACCCCATAGAGCCCCATAGGGACCCTATAGCGACCCATAGGGACCCCATAGGGACCCCATAGGGACCCCATAGCGACCCCATAGGGACCCCATAGAGACCCCACAGGGACCCCATAGAGCCCCGTAGGGACCCTATAGCGACCCCATAGGGACCCCCATAGGGACCCCATAGAGCCCCATAGGGACCCCACAGGGACCCCATAGAGCCCCATAGGGACCCTATAGCGACCCCATAGAGACCCCACAGGGACCCCACAGGGACCCCATAGGGACCCTATAGCGACCCCATAGGGACCCCATAGGGACCCCATAGAGACCCCATGGGGACCCCATAGAGCCCCATAGGGACCCTATAGCGACCCCATAGGGACCCCATAGGGACCCCATAGAGCCCCATAGGGACCCCACAGGGACCCCATAGAGCCCCATAGGGACCCTATAGCGACCCCATAGGGACCCCACAGGGACCCCACAGAGACCCCCATGGGGACCCCATAGAGCCCCATAGGGACCCTATAGCGACCCCACAGGGACCCCATAGGGACCCCACAGGGACCCCACAGGGACCCCATAGAGCCCCATAGGGACCCCATAGGGACCCCATAGGACCCCACAGAGACCCCATAGGGACCCCATAGAGACCCCATAGGGACCCCACAGAGACCCCATAGGGACCCCACAGGGACCCCACAGGACCCCACAGGGACCCCATAGAGCCCCATAGGGGCCCTATAGCGACCCCATAGGGACCCCATAAGGGACCCCATAGGGACCCCATAGAGACCCCACAGGGACCCCATAGGGACCCCACAGAGACCCCACAGAGACCCCATAGAAGCCCACAGGGACCCTATAGCAACCCATAGGGACCACCACAGGGACCCCATAGAGACCCCATAGGGACCCCATGGGGACCCCATAGAGCCCCATAGGGACCCTATAGCGACCCCATAGGGACCCCATAGAGACCCCATGGGGACCCCATAGAGACCCCATAGAGACCCCATGGGGACCCCATAGAGACCCCATGGGGACCCCATAGAGCCCCATAGGGACCCCATGGGGACCCCATAGAGACCCCATAGAGACCCCATAGAGCCCCATAGGGACCCATAGGGACCCCATAGAGACCCCATAGGGACCCCATAGAGCCCCCATAGGGACCCTATAGCAACCCATAGGGACCCCACAGGGACCCCATAGAGACCCCATAGGGACCCCATGGGGACCCCATAGAGCCCCATAGGGGACCCTATAGCGACCCCATAGGGACCCCATAGAGACCCCATAGAGACCCCATAGAGCCCCATAGGGACCCCATAGGGACCCCATAGAGACCCCATAGAGACCCCATAGAGCCCCATAGGGACCCCATTGGGACCCCCACAGAGACCCCATAGGGACCCCATAGAGACCCCATAGGGACCCCACAGGGACCCCACAGTGACCGCCACAGGGACCCCATAGAGCCCCATAGGGGCCCTATAGCGACCCCATAGGGACCCCATAGGGACCCCATAGGGACCCCATAGAGACCCCACAGGGACCCCATAGGGACCCCACAGAGACCCCATAGAGCCCCACAGGGACCCTATAGCAACCCCATAGGGACCCCACAGGGACCCCATAGAGACCCCATAGGGACCCCCCATTGGGGACCCCATAGAGCCCCATAGGGACCCTATAGCGACCCCATAGAGACCCCATAGGGACCCCATGGGGACCCCATAGGGACCCCATAGGGACCCTATAGTGACCCCCATAGAGCCCCATAGGGACCCCACAGAGACCCATAGAGACCCACAGGGACCCCATAGAAGCCCCATAGCGACCCATAGAGACCCCATAGGGACCCCATAGAGACCCCATGGGGACCCCATAGAGCCCCATAGGGACCCCATAGGGACCCCATAGAGACCCCATAGGAGACCCCATAGAGCCCCATAGGGACCCCATAGGGACCCCATTAGAGACCCCATAGGGACCCCATGGGGACCCCATAGGGACCCCATAGGGACCCTATAGTGACCCCATAGAGGCCCCATAGGGACCCCACAGAGACCCCATAGAGACCCCCACAGGGACCCCATAGAGCCCCATAGCGACCCCATAGAGGAACCCATAGGGACCCCACAGGGACCCCACAGGGACCCCATAGAGCCCCATAGGGACCCTATAGGGACCCTATAGCGACCCCATAGGGACCCCATAGGGACCCCACAGGGACCCCACAGGGACCCCCATAGAGCCCCATAGGGACCCCACAGGGACCCCATAGAGCCCCATAGGGACCCTATAGCGACCCCATAGGGACCCCATAGGGACCCCCACAGAGACCCCATGGGGACCCCATAGAGCCCCATAGGGGACCCTATAGCGACCCCATAGAGACCCCATAGGGACCCCATAAAGGACCCCATAGAGACCCCACAGAGACCCCACAGAGACCCCATAGGGACCCCATAGCGACCCCACAGGGAACCCCATAGAGCCCCATAGGGACCCCTCAGGGACCCCACAGAGCCCCATAGGGACCCCCATGGGGACCCCATAGCGACCCCACAGGGGCCCCCATAGGGACCCCATAGAGACCCCACAGGGACCCTATAGCGACCCCACAGGGGCCCCATAGGGACCCCATAGAGACCCCACAGGGACCCTATAGCGACCCCACAGGACCCCGCAGAGACCCCACAGAGACCCCACAGGGACCCCATAGGGACCCCATAGGGACCCTATAGCGACCCCATAGGGACCCCACAGAGACCCCATAGGGACCCCATAGAGACCCCATAGGGACCCTATAGCGACCCCATAGGGACCCCACAGAGACCCCGACAGGGACCCCACAGGGACCCTATAGCGACCCCACAGGACCCCCGCAGAGACCCCACGGGGACCCCGCAGGGACCCCACAGGGCCCCGAGCCCCGCCCCCACCCAACGCAGCCAATTTTGGGTCATCTCACCCCAAAAAGGGAGCTCCGCCATTGGCTGCCTGCGTCGCTCGTGACTCCCGAAAGCCAAATTCCTGCCGTCGGTTTTGGGGCCGTTTGCGGGGTTTTGCCCCCCGCCCCCGCACCGAAGCGGGACAAAATCCCGCTCATTTCCCTCGGATGGGGTCTTCGGGGAGAATCGTCCCGTCTGCCCGTCGGCTGACCCAAAAGTAACGGTTTTTTGCCTTAAAAAGGGGGGGGGGGGGGGGCAGGAGGTGGGGTCGGATCCCGCAATTTTGGTAAAATGACAGAGAGAGAGGCGGGGGGGGGGGGGGGGTTCGCTGGGTTTTCTTAGGAAGGGGCAAAAATGCCCCAAAATGAGAAATATTTGAAAAATTAGAAATATCGCAAAGCGATAAAATGCCCCAAAAATGAGAAATATTTGAAAATAACGAGATATCTGAAAATGATAAAATCCCCAAAATGACAAATATTTGAAAATTAGAAATATCGCAAAGCGATAAAATACCCCAAAATGAGAAATATTTGAAAATAACGAATATCTGAAAATGATAAATACCCAAAATGACAAATATTTGAAAATAACGAATAACTGAAAATGATAAAATACCCCAAAATGACAAATATTTGAAAATTAGAAATATCGCAAAGCGATAAAATACCCCAAAATGAGAAATATTTGAAAATAACGAATAACTGAAAATGATAAAATACCCCAAAATGAGAAATATTTGAAAATAACGAATAACTCAAAATGATAAAATACCCCAAAATGACAAATATTTGAAAATAGAAATACGCAAAGCGATAAAATACCCCAAAATGACAAATATCTTAAAATAACGAATATCTGAAAATGATAAAATACCCCAAAATGAGAAATATTTAAAATAACGAATATCTGAAAATGATAAAATACCCCAAAATGACAAATATTTGAAAATTAGAATATCGCAAAGCGATAAAATACCCCAAAATGACAAATATCTTAAAATAACGAATATCTGAAAATGATAAAATACCCAAAATGACAAATATTTGAAAATAACGAATATCTGAAATGATAAAATACCCCAAAATGACAAATATTTGAAAATAACGAATAACTGAAAATGAAAATGATAAAATATCCCCAAATTACAAATATTGAAAATAACAAATAACTGAAAATGATACAATATCCCCAAATTACAAATATTGAAAATAACGAATATTTCAAAATGATAAATATCCCCAAAGGAGAAATATTTGAAAATAACAATCATCTCAAAGTGATAAAATACCCCAAAATGACAAATATTTTAAAATAACAAATTTTTCGAAAATGATAAAATATCCCAAAATGACAAATATTTTAAAATAACAATATTTCAAAATAATAAAATACCCCAAAAGTTACAATATTTTAAAATAACAAATATCTCGAATGACAAAAATGCCCCAAAAATGACAAATATTTAAAATAAATACAAATATCTGAAAATGATTAAATACCCAAAATGAGAAATATTTAAAAATAAGAACTATCGCAAAGTGATAAAATACCCCAAAATTACAAATATTTAAAAATAACAGATATTTCAAATATAATAAAATATCCCAAAATTAACAAATATTTTAAAATAACAAAATATCTGAAAATGATAAAATATCCCCAAATTACAAATATTTGAAAATAACGAATATTTCAAAATGATAAAATATCCCAAAGGAGAAATATTTGAAAATAACAAACAACTCAACGTGATAAAATACCCCAAAATGACAAATATTTAAAATAACAAATATCTGAAAATGATTAAATACCCCAAAATGAGAAATATTTAAAAATAAGAAACATCGCAAAGTGATAAAATACCCCAAAATTTACAATATTTTAAATAAACAAATATCTGAAAATGATAAAATATCCCCAAATTACAAATATTTGAAAATAACAAATAACTGAAAATGATAAAATATCCCCCAATTACAAATATTTAAAATAACAATTTTTCAAAATGATAAAATACCCAAAATTACAAATATTTTAAAATAACAATTTTTTCGAATGATAAAATACCCCAAAATGACAAATACTAAAAACGACAAAATTTTTCAAAATGGACAAACATCTCAACAACGATAGATATCCAAAATACTTCGAAACGACCAATATTTCCCCAAAAAAGGCTTCGTTTTCTTTCGTCCACCACCCGTTGTGCTTTCAGCCAACACTGCCAAGGCCCAAAACTAAAGAATTGTAAAAAAAAGGTGTTAGTGTACTGAAATTTAGGAATTTTGCCCTTTTTCTACTCATTTTTGGGGGCCGAAGGGGAAATTTTGCCCTTTTTTACTGATTTTTGGGGGTCGAAGGGGAATTTTGCCCTTTTTCTACTCATTTTTGGGGGTTGAAAACTTGACCATGACCATGACCAGCTGACCATGACCAGTTGGCCTTGACCAAGTTGACCATGACCAGTTGACCACGACCATGACCAGTTGACCATGACCATGACCAGTTGAACCATGACCAGATGACCATGACCATGACCAGTTGACCATGACCAAGTTGACCATGACCATGACCAGCTGACCATGACCAGTTGGCCTTGACCAAGTTGACCATGACCAGTTTGACCATGACCATGACCAGCTGACCAATGATCAAGTTGAACCATGACCATGACCAGTTGACCATGACCATGGACCAATTGCCATGACCATGACCAGCTGACCATGAACCAGGTTGGCCATGACCAGTTGACCACAACCTTGACCAGTTGACCACGACCATGACCAGTTGACCATGACCAAGTTGACCATGGACATGACCAGTTGACCACGACCATGACCAGCTGACCATGACCAGCTGTCCATGACCCGTTGACCATGACCATGACCCAGTTGACCATGAACAGTTGGCCTTGACCAAGTTGACCATGACCAGTTGACCATGACCATGACCAGCTGACCATGATCAAGTTGACCATGACCATGACCAGTTGACCATGACCATGACCAATTGACCATGACCATGACCAGCTTGACCATGACCAGTTGGCCATGACCAGTTGACCAACAACCTTGACCAGTTGACCACGACCATGACCAGTTGACCATGACCAAGTTGACCATGACCATGACCAGTTGAACACAGACCATAGACCAGCTGACCAATGACCAGCTGTCCATGACCAGTTGACCATGACCATGACCAGTTGACCATGACCAACTGACCATGATCAAGTTGACCATGACCAGTTGACCATGACCATGACCAGTTGACCATGACCAGTTGGCCATGACCACGTTGACCATGACCAGTCGACCACGACCATGACCAGTTGACCATGACCATGACCAAGTTGACCATGACCAGTTGACCACAACCTTGACCAGTTGACCACGACATGACCAGTTGACCATGACCATGACCATGACCTTCTCCACCAACCCTCCTCAAAGACCCCCCGGAGGAGGAGACGTAGGGCCAGGACCTCTCGGGTCATATTTTGGGGTGGTTTTCCTCTTTTCCAACACAAACCTACCGGCATGTTCGCAAGGGACGAGCGCTTCAAAATAATTCCCTGATGCCCTTCAGAAAGACGTTTTTGAGCCAATTTGCCGAAAATTAGTCAAAAATTCTGAAAACACAAGAGGGCCTCGTGCTTCGAACCTTACATCCGCAAAAAATCAGTAAAAAAAAAAGAAAACTCGTGGTTGGCGTAAGCGGTGCCCGTCTTCAGGACCCATCTGGTAGCCGTTCCTCTTCCTGAAAGCAGATAAAAACAGAAATTTGTGTTAAATTCACGTTTCTGTTACATTCACATTTTTGGTGAGTCAATCTTTGTGTAAAGTTCACGTTTCTGTTAAATTCCGTTTCTGTTACATTCACATTTCTGTTAAATTCACGTTTCTGCTAAATTCACGTTTCTGTTAAATTCACGTTTCTGTTAAATTCACGTTTCGTGTTAATTCACGTTTCTGCTACACATTTCTGTTAAATTCACGTTTCTGCTAAATTCACGTTTCTGTTATTTTCACATTTCTGATAAAATTTCACATTTCTGATAAATTCATGTTTCTGACAAACTCACGTTTCCGATAAATTCACATTTCTGTTAAACTTATATTTGTGTTAAATTCATATTCATATGAAAGAAATATCTATTGCATGTTTTCTGTTAAATTCACATTTGTGTTAAATATGCATTTGCGATAAATTTCAGGTTTCTGTAAAATTCAATCGTTTCTGGTAAATTCGTGAATCTGCTAAATCCATGTTATGTTATATTCACGTTTTTCTGTTAATAAACACACGTTTGTGTTCAATTCCCTTTTGTGTTAAATTCACATTCTTGAGAATTCACATTCTTGAGAAATTCATGTTTCTGGTAAATTCACAGTGAGAAATCCACGTTTCTGACAAATTCACGTTTCTGAGAAAATTCACAATTCTGATAAATTCACATTTCTGGTAAATTCACACCTTTAAATACACATTTGTGTTAAATGTATGGTTTTTTTTTTGTTTAAAATCCCAATTTTGTTAATCAACTGTGCAAATTCACACTTTTGTTAATTCACAGTTTTTGTTAAATTCATCATTTCTGTTAAATTCACATTTTTGGTAAATTCATTTTTGTTAAAATTCACATTTTGTTAAAATTCACATTTTTTGTTAAATTTACCGTTTTGTTCATTTCACATTTTTGTTAAATTCACATTTTTGTTAAATTCACATTTGTGTTAAATTCGCATTTTTGTTAAATTCGCATTTTTGTTAAATTCGCATTTTTTTGATAATTTCACGTTTTTGTTAAATTCACTTTTTTTTGTTAAATTCACGTTTGCGTTAAATTCGCGGTTCAATACACGTTTTTGTGGGAAATTCACCACCCTGAAACGTTTTTTACCCGCCTTCAATCCCACGACCATCCCGATCCCTTTTCCAAAAATTGCCATAAATCCAAGCGAATCGGCGAAATCCAGAGAAAAAAGGGGAGAAATTCATCACAGCTCCTATCTCGGTCTCTCGGCCCCGAGGGTCTCCGATGTTCCGATTTCGGCTCTTTCGGGCTAATAATTAATAATTAATAAAATAATAATAATAAAACAATTAAATAATTAATTAATTACCCAAAAAAAAGAGCTTTTTTTTTTTTGCCGGATGAGTCACGGCTGCGCCGAAAACGAGGAAGCCGAGGGAGGGCCAGCGAAGAGGAACTTCGGGGTCGCCGCTGAGGTTTCCTCGCAAATCGGGAAGCAAAACTGCCTCAATTTCCCCCAAACGCATCAGCAAAATCGCCGATTCAGGGATATTTCTGGTGCTCACCGCCGTGACGGGCCAAGTTTTGTTTTTCTGGGCTACGAAAGTCACCAAAAACCTCTAAGAAGCCTCAAAAAACCGAGGCAACCCCACCAGGGGGTCATCGCAACGACGCGACGCGTTGACTGGAGCCCCTTCTTCGGGACGCGTCGACCCGGAGAACCTTGCTGCCCCCCAAAAACGTCACCCGCGCCCCAAAACGACCCCAAAAAGCAGGGTTTTAACCTCACTTCCCCACGGGGGAAGAGCTTTTCCTGCCACAAACCCACCTCCCGCGGGCATTTTTTGGGGCCGAACCCGCCGAATTGCTCAACGCGCCGCCAGCGAGGCGTTCGGTCTTGACCGCGTGCCAAGGGAAGATGTCGCAATTTTTTTTAATTTTTTTTTAATTTTTTTTTTGATGTTTCGGACTTTTTGGCCCTCACTTTCGTTCCCCAGCAACTGGGGGCTGACGTGGCGGATGCGTAGGGGGAAGGAGATGTTCCCGTCCCAGCAGAGAGGGAGAGAGGAGGACACGCAATGGGGCTCCTTCATCTCGTCCCTCTGCTCGGTGAGCCTTCCTCCTCCTCCTCCTCCTCCCCACCTCCTTTTCCCATTCTACACGTCCACGTTTCTCCCTTTTTCCCTATTCCTCCATTTTTTCACTCGTTTCCATGCCCCCTCCTCCCCTTTTCCATCTTTCTGTATCGAGTCCTCCATCGCTCCTTTGCCTCTTCCCCTTTCTCGTCGCTTTTTTTCCCATTTCTTTGCATTTTTTCCCATCTCTCCATGGTTTTTCCCCAATTTCTTCATGGCTTTTCCCCACCTCTACGTGTTTTTTCCCCTTTTCTTTGTTTTTTTCCCCAAATTTACGTGTTTTTTCCCTACCTCTTCATCTTTTTCCCCACTTCTACGTCTTTTTTCCCCACCTCTACAACTTTTTCCCCCATTACTTTGTTTTTTCCACATTCTTTATGTTTTTCCCCCCCCCTCCATGTTTTTCCCCCATTTCTTTGTTTTTGCCCCACCCCTACGTTTTTTTCCCCATTTCTTTATGCTTTTTCCTCACCTCTACGTTTTTTCCCATTTTTTTCCCAATCTCATCACATTTTTTCCCATTTCTTTTTATTTTTCCCGATCTAATCACATTTTTCCCCATTTCTTTATTTTTCCCGATCTCACCACAGTTTTTCCCCATTTCTTCATATTTTTCCCGATCTCCCACATTTTTCCCCATTTCTTTATATTTTTCCCGATCTCGCCACATTTTTCCCCATTTCTTATATTTTTCCCATCTCGTCACATTTTTCCCCATTTCTTCATATTTTTCCCGATCTCGTCACATTTTCCCCATTTCTTCATATTTTTCCCAATCTCGCCACATTTTTCCCCATTTCTTCATATTTTTCCCGATCTCACCACATTTTTCCCCATTTCTTCATATTTTTCCCGATCTCGCCACATTTTTCCCCATTTCTTTATGTTTTTCCCAATCTCATCATATTTTTCCCCATTTCTTCATATTTTCCCAATCTCACCACATTTTTCCCCATTTCTTCATATTTTCCCGATCTCACCACATTTTTCCCCATTTCTTCATATTTTTCCCATCTCGTCACATTTTTCCCCATTTCTTCATATTTTTCCTGATCTCATCTCGTCACATTTTTCCCCATTTCTTTATATTTTTCCCAATCTCGTCACATTTTTCCCCATTTCTTCATATTTTTCCCGATCTCGTCCACATTTTTCCCCATTTCTTCATATTTTTCCCGATCTCGCCACATTTTTCCCCATTTCTTCATATTTTTCCCGATCTCGTCACATTTTTCCCCATTTCTTCATTTCTTTTTTCCCACCTCACCACATTTTTCCCCATTTCTTTATATTTTTCCCGATCTCGTCACATTTTTCCCCATTGTTTTTTTTCCCAATATTTTCCCCATTTCTTCGTATTTTTCCCGATCTCGCCTCATTTTTCCCATTTTTCGTATTTTTCCCAATCTCACCACATTTTTCCCCATTTCTTCATATTTTTCCCGATCTCGCCACATTTTTCCCCATTTCTTTATATTTTTCCCGATCTCGTCACATTTTTCCCCATTTCTTCGTATTTTTCCCGATCTCGCCTCATTTTTCCCCATTTCTTCGTATTTTTCCCAATCTCACCACATTTTTCCCCATTTCTTCATATTTTTCCTGATCTCGCCACATTTTTCCCCATTTCTTTATATTTTTCCCGATCTCGCCACATTTTTTCCCCTTTCTTCATATTTTTCCATCTCACCACATTTTTCCCCATTTCTTCATATTTTTCCCGATCTCACACACATTTTTCCCCATTTCTTTATGTTTTTCCCAATCTCATCATATTTTTTCCCCATTTCTTCATATTTTTCCCAATCTCATTACATTTTTCCCCATTTCTTTATATTTTTCCCGATCTCGTCACATTTTTTCCCCATTTCTTGTATTTTTCCCAATCTCGCCACATTTTTCCCCATTTCTTCATATTTTTCCCAATCTCACCACATTTTTCCCCATTTCTTCATATTTTCCCGATCTCGCCACATTTTTTCCCCATTTCTTTATATTTTTCCCATCTCGTCACATTTTTTCCCCATTTCTTCGTATTTTTCCCAATCTCACCACATTTTTCCCCATTTCTTCGTATTTTTCCCGACCTCGTCACATTTTTTCCCCATCCCCTCACCTTCTCCCCAACCTCGTTACTTTTTTTCCCCAGTTCTTCCCTTTTTCCCCATTCCACCTCTCCCCTCCGTTTACCCTTCAGGGCGGTGACTTCTTTTTTCTTTCGTTTCCGTTCGCTTTTAGCCTCGCCCAAACACCACCTCTTTTTTCTTCCCGTTTTTGAGGGTTTCCTTTTCTTTTCCCTTTCTTCTCCCTTTTTCTGAGGTTTTCCTTTCTTTTTTGTTTCCCTTTTCCTTTTTTCCTCCTTTTCCTTTTCTTTTCTCCTTTTTCTATTTTCCCTTCTCTCCATCCCCTTTTTCCTTTCTCCCTCAATCCTTTTTCATTTCCTCTCTTCTTTCCATCCTTGCCAATAAATCACCATTTCCCCGCATTTTTTCCCATTTCTCCCCCTTTTTCACATCTTTTTGGCACCCCCCCTCCACCCCACTGACTTCTCTCCCTTCTCTCTTCCAGCCTCCCTCCCGATAATCCTCCTGCAGGGATCACCAACAGGTAACGATTTTGGGGACGGGCGACCCATTTGGACCCAAATTTGCCAATTTTTGCCCCAAAACCCCCGCGTGTCTCGGCGCTAAAGCCACTGAGGTCCCACCTCGAGCCAAGAGAGCTCGTGGGGGACAAGACCCCGGGGCAAAAAGGCTCGGTGAGACCCCAAAAACGCTCCAGGCTACAAAATCTTCTCCTTTTACCAAAATACCGATTTTTTGGAGGTTTTTCTCCTCGATTTTTCCTCCCTCGGGACCGGGGTTGGCTTCGTGGCCCAATCAGAGCAGACCTGATGGCTCTTAGAGGACAAATGCACCAAAATATCAACATTTTGGGGGGGAAAAACCCCTTCTGATGAGCGACGTGGGGATTTAGGAGGGATCGGGGAAGAACAAACTCCTTCCTCTTCCCACACTCAGCACCAAAACAACGAAAACTGTGGCCAACAAGCCCAAAATTCGGCTCCGAGACACCCCCTTTGCGGCCAAAAACCCAAATTCGGCTCGGAGATGCCCCCACCGAGGCCGATAAAAACAAATTTGGCTTGGAGACACGCTCCGGGTCCCACCTGCTGCAGGCAGGCCCCGTCTCTCACCGATTTTCCCCCCCCCCCCAAAAAAAAAAACCTTCCTCAGACCTTCCTCCTCCTCCCAACATCACGGTGACGCCGGAGAAGAGGGAATATCTCATCGGGGACACGGTCTCCATCCGGTGCGCGGCCCCCCGGTCCAGGGACAAGGTGCAGGGCTTCCAGTTCTCCAGGACGGGCGGCTGGCTGGACGTGCGGACGATGTGGAGGACCTACACCTACACCTTCAACGTCACCGGCCCAAGGACGGCGGCTCCCCACCTGCACCTACACCGTCACCGACCGGTACCGCCAAGTGAGGCGCTCGCGGGAGAGCAGAGCCGTCGACATCAACGTGAGAGGTGGGAGGCTTAAATCGGCAGTTTCCTCCTCAAATTTAACTCTGGGACGCTTGAAACCCACTTTTTCCATCTTCGGTTCCACGCTGGGGGCCATCGAGATGTTCCTCCCCAAGTCAAATGGGCGGTTTCCTCCTCAAATTTAATTCTGGGATGTTGAAAACCCTAATTTTCCGTCTTCAATTCCATGTTGAGGTCCATAAATATGTTCCTCCTAACCTTAAATGGGCATTTTCCTCCGCAAATTTAATCTGGGATGTCCCAAACCCACATTTCCATCTTCAGTTCCCCATTGAGGTCCCTCAAGATGCTCCTCCTAACCTTAAATTGGCAGTTTCCTCCTCAAATTTGAGTGCGGGATGTTGAAAACCCAAATTTTCCGTCTTCAATTCCACGTTGAGGTCCATAAAGCGTTCCTCCTAACCTTAAATGGGCATTTTCCTCCTCAAATTTAAGTGTGAGATGTTGAAAACCCAATTTTTCCATCCTCAGTTCCATGTTGAGGTCCACTAAGATGTTTCTCCTAACCTTAAATTGGCAGTTTCCTCCTCAATTTGAGTGCGGGATGTTGAAAACCCAAATTTTCCGTCTTCAATTCCACGTTGAGGTCCATAAAGACGTTCCTCCTAACCTTAAATGGGCATTTTCCTCCTCAAATTTAATCTGGGATGTCCCAAACCCACATTTTCCATCTTCTGTTCCCCATTGAGGTCCCTCAAGATGTTCCTCCTAACCTTAAATTGGCAGTTTCCCCCTCAAATTTGAGTGCGGGATGTTGAAAACCCAAATTTTCCGTCTTCAATTCCACGTTGAGGTCCATAAAGACGTTCCTCCTAACCTTAAATGGGCATTTTCCTCCTCAAATTTAAGTGTGAGATGTTGAAAACCCAATTTTTCCATCCTCAGTTCCATGTTGAGGTCCACTAAGATGTTCCTCCTAACCTTAAATTGGCAGTTTCCTCCTCAAATTTGAGTGCGGGATGTTGAAAACCCAAATTTTCCATCTTCAATTCCACGTTGAGGTCCATAAAGACGTTCCTCCTAACCTTAAATGGGCATTTTCCTCCTCAAATTTAATCTGGGATGTCCCAAACCCACATTTTCCATCTTCTGTTCCCCATTGAGGTCCCTCAAGATGTTCCTCCTAACCTTAAATTGGCAGTTTCCTCCTCAAATTTGAGTGCGGGATGTTGAAAACCCAAATTTTCCATCCTCAATTCCACGTTGAGGTCCATAAAGACGTTCCTCCTAACCTTAAATTGGCATTTTCCTCCTCAAATTTAATCTGGGATGTTCAAAACCCACATTTTCCATCTTCTGTTCCCCACTGAGGTCCATCAAGATGTTTCTCCTAAACACAAATTCGCAGTTTCCTCCTCAATTGAATGCTGGCATGTTCGAAACCCAGATTTTCCATCCTCAGTTCCATGTTGGGGTCCCTCAAGATGTTCCTCCTAACCTTAAATTGGCATTTTCCTCCTCAAATTCGAGTCTGAGATGTTGAAAACCTAAATTCACCATCCGCAATTCCACACTGAGGTCCATCAAGATATTTCTCCTAACCTGAAATTGGCATTTTCCTCCTCAAATTTAATTCTGGGATGCTTGAAACCCAAATTTTCCGTCTTCAGTTCCATGTTGGGGTCCATCGAGATGTTTTTCCTAAACTTAAATTAGCATTTTACTCTTCAAATTTAATTCTGAGGTATCCCAGACCCAAGTTTTCCATTTTCAATTCCCCGTTGAGGTCCATCAAGATGTTTTGCCTCACCTTAAATTGGCATTTTTCTCCTCAAATTTAATTCCGGGATGTTCAAAGCCGAATTTCCCATCCTCAATTCCATGTTGGGGTCCATAAAGACGTTTCCTCTACACTCAAATCGAGTTTTCCTCCCAAATTTTATTGTGGGATGTTGAAAACCCAAATTTTCCGTCTTCAGTTCTCCGTTGAGGTCCCTCAAGACATCTCTCCTCACCTTAAATTGGCATTTTCCTCCTCAAATTTAATTCTGGGATGTCCCAAACCCAAATTTTCCATCTTCAATTCCTCATTGAAGCCCACCAAGACATCTCTCCTCACCTTAAATTGGCATTTTCCTCCTCAAATTTAATTCTGGGATGCTTGAAACCCGAATTTTCCGTCTTCAATTCCACATTGAGCTCCACTAAGATGTTCCTCCTAAACTCAAATCAGCGATTTCCTCCTCAAATTTAATTCTGGGGTGTCCCAAACCCCCATTTTCTGTCCCCAATTCCCCGCTGAGACCTAATTGGGTGAAAAAAAACGAGGTCGGAGCCGTGTCCTGACGCCGCGTCCCCCCCTTTTTCCCCCCCCCCACCCCAGACCCCCCGCCGCAGCCAACGCTGGTCCTCAACGCGTCGGCCGGGGTGGTGAGCGAAGGCTTCCCCCTCCTCTTCCTCTGCACGGCCCCGGCGAGCGTGGCGGCGCCGCGGTTCCACTTCTACAAGGACGGGGCCGAGGACATCGCCGGGCCCGAGGTGGCCACGCAGGGCCACGAGGCTCGGCTCCGGTGGCCGAGAGCAGCCAAAACCACACCGGGAACTTCACCTGTGGCTACGAGGAGCGCGTCGAGGGCCGCTGGATCCTCTCCTTCCTCAGCGAGGCCGTGGAGGTCTTCGTCAAAGGTAGAATGATGTTTTGGGGTCAAACCCAGGCTTTTTGGGTCGTGGGGAGGAGCGCGAGGTCCGTTGGGGTCCGACATTTTGGCCCAATCTTCCTCCTGCCGCCCTGATGCTCAGCTGACGTACCTTTTTGCCCCAAATTGGTGGTTTTAAGACTTTTTTCCATCCTCAGTTCCATGTTGAGGTCCGCCGAGACGTTCTTCCTAAACTCAAATTGGCAGTTTCCTCCTCAAATTTAACTCTGGGACGTCCCAAACCCAAATTTTCCGTCTTCAGTTCCATGTTGAGGTCCATCGAGACGTTCCTCCTAACCTTAAATTGGCATTTCCCTCCTCAAATTTAACTCTGGGACGTTCCAAACCCAAATTCCCCATCCTCTATTCCATTTTGGGGTCCATCGAGACGTTCCTCCTAACCTTAAATTGGCATTTCCCTCCTCAAATTTAACTCTGGGACATCCCAAACCCAAATTCCCCATCTTCAATTCCATTTTGGGGTCCATCGAGACGTTCCTCCTAACCTTAAATTGGCATTTCCCTCCTCAAATTTAACTCTGGGACGTTCCAAACCCAAATTCCCCATCCTCTATTCCATTTTGGGGTCCATCGAGACGTTCCTCCTAACCTTAAATTGGCATTTCCCTCCTCAAATTTAACTCTGGGACGTTCCAAACCCAAATTCCCCATCTCCAAATCCCCGTTGACGCCCACCAAAACGTTTCCCGAAACCCAAATTACCATTTTCCTCCTCAAATTTAATCCTGCCTTAATTCTGCCTTAATCTTAAGCTTTTTTTTCCCACTTTTTTTCTTTTTTCCTCTTTTCAGAGCCCCCCTCGGCTCCCCGCCTGGGCGTGGAGCCCCCCTTCACGGTGCTGAGCGAGGGCTCCCCGCTGCGACTCACCTGCCTGGCCCCCGGGGCCGGCTCCAGGCTGCGCTTCCGCTTCTACAGGAACGGGGTCGAGATCCCGGCGGGCCCCCCGGCCCCAAAAACCCCCCGGGACCACCACGGGGGGTTCCTCCGAGCTCCTCGTCCCGCAGACCCCGAGGGGCTTCGGCGGGACCTTCAGCTGCGGCTTCGAGGAGGACGTGGGTGGGACGTGGGTGCCGTCGCCCCGGAGCCAAGCTCTGGACATCACCGTCAAGGGTAGGTGGGTCCTCGGGGGGGGACAGGAGACCTCGAGGGGTGGTTGGAGGGACCTCGGTTCCCAAAATCCACCTCGAGGGGCGGTTGGAGGGACCTCGGTTCCCAAAAATCCACCTCGAGGGGCGGTTGGAGGGACCTCGGTTCCCAAAAATCCACCTCGAGGGGTGGTTGGAGGGACCTCGGTTCCCAAATTCACCTCGAGGGGCGGTTGGAGGGACCTCGGTTCCCAAAAATCCACCTCGAGGGGCGGTTGGAGGAACCTCGGTTCCCAAAAATCCACCTCGAGGGGTGGTTGGAGGGACCTCGGTTCCCAAATTCACCTCGAGGAGCGGTTGGAGGCACCACATTGCCCAAATCCAGCTTCAAATTCAGCTCCGATTTCTGAAATCAGAGAAAAAATGGGTCAAAAACTGGTTGAAAATGCCCTCTCGTCTTCCCTCGTTAGCTGAGGGTAATTAAAACTGTTCAAACTCACCCTCGTTAGCTGGAAATCGTTAAAATTCCCCTCGGGGTCCTCTCCAAGGGCCAACGCCACCTCTTCTAACGCTCCTCTTGGTCTCAAAGCTCTTGGTGGACTCTCAGGCTCTCGATAATTACCTGGCGACGCGGTAACGAAGCCCAATTAGCAACAATGACCTCTTTGCGGCGACGAGCGTCGCTTTTTCCCCAAAACCGAGTTTTTTTCTCCTACAAATTCGTCTGTTTCTTTTTTTTTTTGGCCTCGCCAGACCTCCCGGGCCCGCCGGGCCTGCTGCTGGACCCCCCGTCGGGAAGTGAGGGCCGGGGACACCTTGGCGGTGACGTGCGCGGCCAACGGCACCGGCGTGGGCGAGCGGAGGTTTTACTTCTACAAGGACGGCGCCGAGCAGTTTTCGGAGACGGGAGCCCAGGACCGGGCCCTCCTCAGCCTCCCCGTGGCCAAAAGCACGGCGGGGAGCTTCTCCTGCAGGTACGAGGAGCGGGTCAGCGACCGGTGGATCCCGTCGCCGCTCAGCCGTGCCGCGGTGGTCACCGTGAGAGGTGAGGGTCCTCTGTTCCACCCCAAAAACGGGCTGGAAGAGCGCGATGAGTTGGGGGGAGGAAGAGAGCGTTGAGTTGGGGAGGAAGAGCGCGATGAGTTGGGGGGAGGAAGAGAGCGTTGAGTTGGGGAGGAAGAGTGCAATGAGTTGGGGAGGAAGAGTGTGATGAGTTGGGGAGGAAGAGCGCGATGAGTTGGGGGATGATTGAGTTGAGTTGGGGGAGGAAGATGATGTTGAATTGGGGGAGGAAGAGTGCGATGAGTTGGGGAGGAAGAGCGCGATGAGTTGGGGAGGAAGAGTGCGATGAGTTGGGGAGGAAGAGCGCGATGAGTTGGGGAGGAAGAGTGCGATGAGTTTGGGGGATGATTGAGTTGAGTTGGGGGAGGAAGAGCACGATGAGTTTGGGGGATGATTGAGTTGAGTTGGGGAGGAAGAGCGCAATGAGTTGGGGGAGGAAGAGCGGATGAGTTGGGGGAGGAAGAGCGCGATGAGTTGGGGGAGGAAGAGCGCGATGAGTTGGGGAGGAAGAGCGCGATGAGTTGGGGAGGAAGAGCGCGATAAGTTGGGGAGGAAGAGCGCGATGAGTTGGGGAGGAAGAGCGCGATGAGTTGGGGAGGAAGAGTGTGATGAGTTGGGGAGGAAGAGCGCGATGAGTTGGGGAGGAAGAGCGCGATGAGTTGGGGAGGAAGAGTGCAATGAGTTTGGGGGATGATTGAGTTGAGTTGGGGGAGGAAGAGCACGATGAGTTTGGGGATGATTGAGTTGAGTTGGGGGAGGAAGATGATGTTGAATTGGCGGAGGAAGAGCGTGATGAGTTGGGGAGGAAGAGCGCGATGAGTTGGGGAGGAAGAGCGTGATGAGTTGGGGAGGAAGATGATGTTGAATTGGGGAGGAAGAGTGCAATGAGTTGGGGAGGAAGAGCGCGATGAGTTGGGGAGGAAGATGACGTTGAGTTGGGGAGGAAGAGTGCAATGAGTTGGGGAGGAAGAGCGCGATGAGTTGGGGAGGAAGATGATGTTGAATTGGGGGAGGAAGAGTGCAATGAGTTGGGGAGGAAGAGCGCGATGAGTTGGGGAGGAAGATGACGTTGAGTTGGGGAGGAAGAGCGCGATGAGTTGGGGGATGATTGAGTTGAGTTGGGGAGGAAGAGCGCGTTGACTTGGGGGAGGAAGAGCGGGATGAGTTGGGGAGGAAGATGACGTTGAGTTGGGGAGGAAGAGCGCGATGAGTTGGGGAGGAAGAGTGCGATGAGTTGGGAGGAAGATGATGTTGAATTGGGGAGGAAGAGCGGGATGAGTTGGGGGAGGAAGAGCGCGATGAGTTGGGGAAAACGTGAGTTAGGGGCTCAAAATTGGGGGGAAATGGGGTTTTTTTTGGAGGTGGGGTGGGGAAAGGGGCCGAAAGTTGGGGGATCTTCAGCATCAACAGGGAGGGGGAGGAGGGAAATCGGTGAAAAAGGAGGGGAAACTGGAAAAGGAGGTGGAGAAACTGGAAAAGGAGGTGGGAAATGGTGAGAAGGGGCGGGAATGGTGAAAAGGGGTGAAGAAACTGAAAAAGGAGCTGGAAAAACGGTTAAAAGGGGTGGGGAAATGGTTAAAAGGGGCGGGGAAATTAAGGAAAGAGGCAGAAAAATTGAAGGACGAGGGGAAATTGAAAAGGAGGGGGAGAAATCATTGAAGGAGGTAGAAAAATGGTTAAAAGAGGAGGAAAATTGGTTAAAAGAGGTGGGGAAATGGTTAAAACGGGAGGAAAACGGTTAAAGGAGGTGGAAAACGGTTAAAGGGGGTGGGGAAATTTAAAAAAACGGTGGCAAAATCATTGAAGGAGGCGGGAAAATTGAAAAAGGAGGCAGAGAAACTGAAAAAGGAGGTGGGGAAATTGTTGAGGGAGGCAGGGAAATCATTGAAGGAGGAGAAAGATGTAAAAGGGGCAGAGAAACGGTTAAAAGCGGAGGAAAAATGGTTAAAGGAGGTGGGAAAATGGTTAAAAGGGGTGGGGAAATTAAAGAAGGGCGCGGAAAAAATTAAGGAGTTGGGGAAATCGATAAAGAAGGCAGAGAAAATGAAAAAGGAGACGAAGAAATTGAAAAAGGGGAGGAGGAATTGAAGAAAGGTGGAGAAACTGAAAAAGAGGTGGAGAAACTGAAAAAAGAGGTGGAGAAATTGAAAAAAGAGGTGGAGAAACTGAAAAAAGGTGGAAAAACTGAAAAAGAGGTGGAGAAACTGAAAAAGAGTGGAGAAATTGAAAAAAGAGGTGGAGAAATTGAAAAAAGAGGTGGAGAAACTGAAAAAAAAGGTGGAAAAACTGAAAAAGAGGTGGAGAAATTGAAAAAAGAGGTGGAGAAACTGAAAAAAGAGGTGGAGAAACTGAAAAAAGAGGTGGAGAAACTGAAAAAGACGGAGAAATTGTTGAGGGAAACGAGCAAATCATTGAAGGAGTGGAGAAATTGCTGAAAAAGGTGGG
>NW_026109975.1:0-5000 GCF_013377495.2 Cygnus atratus
GTGCTCCCCATCCCCAACCCGCTCCTGCTGCCCTGGTGTTTGAGCAGCTCATTCGTAAGCCATTCGTTGTTACATTACACCATCAATCTGGCGGCACATGCGTGGTGGCGAGCTGGAAATGGGGCCGTGCGATGAACCTAAGCTGCTTTTCCCAAATAATAAGCAATCCTGAGTCAGGGACGGTTGTTTTCTCTCCTCCCGCAGACATGCCGTCTGTATCTTCTACCTAGTTCTGCGTGCCCTGGACACCATAGAGGATGACATGACCATCAGCTTGGACGTAAAGGTCCCGATGCTGCACGAGTTTCACTCCTATCTCTATCAACCGGACTGGAAGTACATGGAGAGCAAGGAGAAGGACCGCCAGGTGCTGGAGGACTTCCCCACGGTGAGGCACCCGCAGGAGCATCGGGTTCCTGGTGCAGAGCCCGTAGATTTTATGGGTTTGCTGTCCTGTGACCCTTCGAGCAGAGGGAGATGAGGAAGACTTGCCTGGTGTCCAGCTTATGGGAGGAACAACGTTTGCAGCAGTCCTGCAGGATCTGCTCAGGATCTGCAGGAGTCTGGAGGTCTTCAGCGTAGAGCTTACGATAAAAAGCACCGTTGCTGTTCATAGTTTAAGGATCTTTCTAAAATGAAGGCGCAGGGAATCTGCATCTCCCGTAGCAAGTTAAACAATATTAAATCTGTTTTGCTGTTGCTCACGTTGATCAAAAATAGCTGGTGGATTGGTTTTTTTGCTTTGTTTTTAAAGCTCCGTTGAAGAAACGGTATAACATAGAAAAAAGCGTTTCATTTTTTTGGAGGAAGTTCTGCTTTGTTCAGCCTTCTTCTGCTTTAAATTTCTTCTGTCCTTATCAGGCTTTCCGTAGCAGTGGGAAAGGGGTTGTCATTTGGAGGAACAAAGTGTAGTGGAAACTTTGAGGCTCTGCCTGGGACAGGAGAGAGCTGTGCCAGGGAGTTGTTAGTGCATGGCGATAGAAACGTGGTTTGTATGCCACTGCCGTGGTACTTTAGAAGAGATTTTCTGTAGGTAAGGTGTTTAGGGAACTTCATTGTTCTCTGTTTTGCTTGCGTTATGCACTCAGGTGATGGCAGTTCATATTCAGGTATGATTTTAATAATATTTGGTAGGGATGCGCTCACCAGCAGTTCTTCTCTGCGTAGGGGATCCCAGCCCCTCAGACTGACGCCGAGCCCATGCGTTTAATTTACACAGCAGTTGAATCACTGAGAAGATTGTGGAGATGCAGGAGGGGGGATCTCACACTCTCCCTGTTGTTTGATGCCTTTCCCGTTGTGCAAAGGGCACTCGTGTGTCTTGCAAGAGACAAAGCTGGAAAGACTGAGGAGAACAGAGCACCAGGAACCTCCCCTTTCCTTCCCATGGTCGTCATGTTGGGATGCTCTCATAAATTTTGAGAAACAACTTTGCACACCAGGCGTAGCTAGTTTTGTCCTGCACCTCCCAGATGATACCGGTCCAAGGCTGCAGAGTCCTCCCAAAGATATCGCCGTGTCTGATCTGCTGCCAGAGATTGTACCGTTGAGATTGAGGACGGAGAGAGCCTGTGCTTGGAGGGCCTTGAAACAACTCTTGTTGGGGGAGTTGTCCTAGATCTCTAGCCAGGGTGGGATAAGAGCCTGCTAAACAAGTCTTTTTCTGGTCCACTGGTAAATGTTGAATTCTGCTGATTTTTTTTTTTTTTTCCCCTGCTGTCTTTGTTTCCTCTTGCTGGCTTGTGCTGCAGATCTCCATGGAGTTCAGGAACCTGTCGAAAGTCTACCAGGATGTGATTTCAGACATTTGTCACAAGATGGGCGTCGGGATGGCCGAGTTCTTGGAGAAGAAGGTGGATTCTCAGCGTGAGTGGGATAAGGTAAGTCAACCCAGACACGCTCAACATCAGTAGGAAAGTTACCTTGCTGGGGCCTGAAGGTCTGCATGTGCAGCTTCCCTTATCATGAGGAACTATTCCTCAATGCAGGGCAGCTGTGGAGGGATGGTGTGGAAGATTTCACCAGTGGCTTGGTGGTGTCCCCCACCAGCACATGTTTCTGGGTCCTGTTGCGGGCAGCTCATTTGGTAGCACCAACAGTCACAGGCATGACAGAGGACACCCTTGGCAAGGTGTTTGGGCATGGGAAAGCTGATGTGTAAGGAGAACTTGCAGAAAACACACCACGAATTACCTCCTTAAGCATCACTTTTGTAAAAATGTGCTGTGCAAAGTGGGCAGCTCTTTGTAACTGTTCCTTTTACCTTTTTTTTGTCCCTTGCCCTCCCGGTGCGTCCCAGTACTGTCACTACGTAGCTGGGCTGGTGGGGATAGGCCTTTCCCGTCTCTTCTCTGCATCAGAGCTAGAAGATCCGATTGTCGGACAGGACACGGAGCTGGCAAACTCCATGGGCCTCTTCCTGCAGAAAACCAACATCATCCGTGACTATCTGGAGGACCAGCTGGAGGGAAGGGAGTTCTGGCCCAGAGAGGTAAGGGAGAGCACTGCTGTTGGGCAAGCTTTTCTGCTGTGTTTCATGAGGAACTGCACGTACTGTGCTAATAAATAATGTAGGTACTGTCTTTGCTGCTCTGATAGTGCATTGCAGCCTCTCGTTGGAAGAGTTCCTCCTAGAATTTTCTTCAAAATCCCTACGGCCAGGGTTTTTCCACTGCTTTGGCTTGTTTGTTCATGTCCCTTGACAATCTTCTCAGACTACTGTCCAAGATCTGTTGTGGATGTAGCCAATGGGCCATGCACAGCTAAAATTGTGGTGTCTTTCACATCCCTTTAAATCAAAGTTAATGGTAGAGATTTGACAGTCTGCTTCAATTTTAAGGTTGCTGCTGTTGGTTGTACATGCCTTTAATAATAACAGTTCTTCAAATGACACCTGACTCAGAAGTCCTACGTCTATCTACAGCTGTTGGGTACTGATGTGGTGACAAGATGACATCTTCCCCCCCGCTGCTAAGAGCTTGTTGGGCAGCTTTTTCTCCTCTCCCTATTAAGTCAGAGCTGGGAATGAGGGAGAAAAAGACTGGGTGAGGTTTTTGGGAGGTTACCTAGTCTATTCCCGAAGGCAGGATCAACTCTGCCTGTCAGACAGATGCTTGTCTGCTGTTCTTGAAGCCCTCCAAGGAATTTTCTTTCTCTCCCCACATGGCAGACCTTGTCTGATAGAACATTTCCCGATACCAGCCTGGCACATGAGCTGTACTTCTTTGCCCTACCTGTAGAAGACATGAAGATACATCCTTTTTCTTCATAGTCTTAGCATATATGAAGGCTACTGTCAGGTTTCCAGAGCCTTTCCTTTCTTCTTTAGCCTCGTACGCCCTAGTCCTTCAAGGCTGTGGGGGTTCTTCCCCCAGACCTCAGACTTACTGATGTCTCCTTCGCAGCATGAATGTACCCTCTAACTTGAGTTCTTACCTTGCTCTTCAGGTTTGGAGCAGATATGCAAAAAAGCTCTCGGACCTTGCCAAACCAGAGAACATAGATATGGCTGTCCAGTGTCTGAATGAGCTCATCACCAACGCTCTCCACCACGTCCCTGATGTCCTTACGTATCTGTCCCGCCTGAAAAATCAAAGCGTCTTCAACTTCTGTGCGATCCCCCAGGTAGGTTATCGCTTTCAAGTGGTTCTTCATCATCTGCAGCCCAGCTGATGAGGAGTTGGAGGCGGAAGGGTTACGTATCAGATCTGTGAGAGAACCACAGAATGCTGGGGATTGAAAGGGACCTTGAAAGATCATTTAGTCCAATCTAGGACACCACCTCCTTGGAGCAGCCAAAAGACGCTGCTAATTTCTGTGTTTCGCCTGAGACAAGCGATAGACACCGATACTTCCTAGTCTCTGAGAATGGCACCTTTCCCAGAGCAATTCCTCCTTCTCAGACAGCCCGTTGTTCTTCTAGTTCCTTGCTTTTGCCCTTGGTGGTGGTATCTTGAGGAAGTCTCTGGTTCTTAGGTACCCTTAGGGTACACCTGCAAGAGGCCAGCAGCGCCTTCCAAGGCCACTGCAGGTTCCCAGGCCCGGTTCCCCAGCTGGCAGGCATTCTCTGCTGCTAGGTTTTAGGACACTTCTGCTGTCAGCCTTTTCCCCAGTTGGGCCAGGTCAACTTTGCGGCTGCTCCCATCCCCAACACTTTCCCATTCCCGTGATGACTTCTCATCCCCCAGCCTCGCTTGGGGACCCGCCACCCGCAGCCATTCCCCATCAACAGCAGTCGTCCCCAACCCACTTGGTGGCGCGGACAGCGGGAGAGGGCTGCGTTCAGCCCCCCCGCTGACCTATGCAGGAAGAAGTGGAGGCAGAGGCTTTGCAGGGTGGAAAAGTCATAATTTATTCCTGGGGTAATTGTGGCTGCCACCCCCAGCCCGTCCCCAGGTGAGGCCCGGTCGCTGCTCAGTTGCGGGGCCTGGCGTGGCGGCCCGCGTGGTCGCCAGACCCCGGCTCCTCCAGTTGGACCCGACGTAGCCAGGCGATGTACTCGGCTATGTCCTCGGCGTCGGGGTACTGCAGGGACCGTGGCAGCCTGTGCCCGTCCTGCTCCGAGTGCCAGGAGCGGCTGCGGACGAGCCGTCGTGCTTCGGCGGGGCTGCGCTCCCTGCGCCGTGGCGAGACGCTGCGCGAGCGGTAGCTGGAGGGGCTCCTCTGCCGCTGCTGCTGCTGCTGCTGCTGCCGCTCCAGCCCCGCGTTGCGCTGCAATCCCCGGCGGGGCCGGCGGGGCGAGGCATCGTGCTGGGCGGGCGGCACCACGAGTGCGATGGTCCCAATACGCCCGCGGCACAGTGGGCAGGTGGCTCTTCGAGTGGCCCAGGGCAGGATGCACCCCAGGCAGAAGGAGTGCCTGCAGGGGTCCACACGAGCCGTGCTGGACAGCCGGCCCAGGCAGATGGGGCACGTCTCGTCCCCAGGGGCCTCCTCCTCTGGCTGCTCCTGATGGTTCATGGTGCCTGCAGCTGCCGCGCTGTGGAGTTGGTTGTCCCCTG
>NW_026109976.1:0-5000 GCF_013377495.2 Cygnus atratus
TTCGTGTCTCGCTGGCTTCACCTCGACGCCTCGCGTGCCACCAGCAGGACTACTACAGAGAGAACCAAGAAGAAAATATTCCAGCAGCAAATATACGTTAGCTTTCTAGGTTCAACAAAGTTGTCTGTAGTACTATAGCACTAAATATTCTTAGTATGGATTACAAACATTGCTATGAAAATGGCAAATATGATAGGTTACAGTGGGCAAGACCCTACTTAGGACAGATGAGGTACATATACGTAGATATATTTGATGACATTACCGAAGAACCTCGATGGCTAGTGTGCAAAAAGAATGGCTTTGCGTGTGCCTCGTGCAACACCTCCGCCTCGCTCCTTCCAGCAATGGCACGTCGAGCTCTCGAGTACCACCAGCCGGACTGGCCGCAGGCGCGCCGCTCAGGGCTCTTATAGCCAGCCACCTTTTGTGAGGCCGTAGGGCGACAGTGACGGTGTGGTGGCATCACAAGGGTGTCGAGGTGCCCCTGATGTCAGCACCGCCAGAGGTCTCCTGGCTGCGGTGAGACAATGCTGACGTGAGATGGCTGCTCCACGCTGACAGGAGCCACGCCTGCCAGGCTGGGGTCCAGGCCAGGAGGTCGGCCTGCGGCCTGGGACCTGCCCCTGGGAGCCAGGGATGTCCTTGACGTGCAGCTGGACACCCGAGCGTTGGACACATCCTGAAGAGAGCACGGAAACGACGAGTATAGAACACAAAATATGGAACAATAACCTGAAGGGAGTTAAGAAAGCGCTGTTAAGAAAGAATACCTGCTTTCTAATTCCCCAAAACGAGCCTTGGAAAGCTACGGGGCTTTTTGCGTTTCACCATTGAGAAGGACACAAGAAGAAAGTGAGGAACAACTTATCGCCTGGGAAGGTGGAAATTGGCCAGAGAAAGTGGCAACGTGCATGAGAAATCTAGGGTTGTTTAGAGAAAACCAGGAACATGACCACCTCTTGTCTGTCTCGCGAGGATGAGAGAAATGAACAGCGCCTCAATGGTTACCTGAAGTGGTGGCGTTCTACGCCATCTTATGACCCCTCAGTCCCCATTCAGCAGAAACCTGCTGTTTCTCTCAGAAAACACCAGTGATGTTGAGAAAAGGCGAAAAATCTCTGACTCTCATATATCCACGGCATGAATGCGTAGGCCTCTTTGTCCTCCCATTTGAAATCAGGCCAAAAGCATGGGGATAGATACATGACCCTCAATCTCAATTCACTTTTAGGCTTATTCACTGAATTGAAACAAATTTGAGAGATGTAGAAATTTTATGTGTCTTTAAAATCTAAACCAAACCAAACCAAAAGAAAAAACTATGGAAGAGGGACTGAATGTCCAAAGTGGGGCTGGGGGGAGGAATGGCAGGCAACTATTTGGGTTGTCAAATTCACCCACATTATTAATTGACATAATGCATGCTGCCTCTTTGTCAAGTCATCCTGCAGCTGCAATAATTCATCAGAGAGCCAGGAAATGCTCCAAGTGAAGGTATCTTTATTTAGAGCAAACTCCGACCTGTTTTATTCTCTTCTCTCTTCTTTCTTTGCTTGTGCGTGCGGTAGGTGGGATTGTGGTTCCACTCCGGTGTTTTGCCGTTGATTTTGCTTGGGCCGAGGTTATTCCCTGGGCAGGCTCCTTGCAATGTAGTGAGGGCTCTTTGTTTTTCTCCTTAGGTGATGGCCATCGCCACTCTGGCCGCCTGCTATAACAACAAGCAGGTGTTCAGGGGCGTAGTGAAGATCCGGAAGGGACAAGCCGTCACTCTGATGATGGATGCCACAAACATACAGGCTGTCAAAGCCATCATGTACCAGTATGTGGAAGAGGTAGGTTGAGCAGCTTGCTTCGAGTCATTTCTGGCTGTTGCTGTTCTTGTTCCTGGTGTGGAATTGGCAGTCCCTTGCAGACCCACGAACCTGTTAATCCCTTTGTTACGTCTCTATTAGTCCATCACCAGGGCATGGCGATGCCTGACATGGTTTTGGCCTGGACCAAACTGGGTGCTTGACATTCCTTAAATATACCCTCGGTCTGCGCCTGCGTTGAGAGGCAGAGACCAAGGTCTTGTCTTCATTCTGGTCAAGAGCAAGATGAGTCAGCTTTCACAGCGTGAGGGCTTCCTCTCTCTGAGCGGGCAAGAGGACTGGTTCTTCTGAACAGGTTGCATCACCTCCCCGCAGACAGCTCCATGGTGAGCGCTCTTGTTTACACCGTGTCCGTAGTTGCAGCGAGTGTGATGCAGTCTGTGGTTCCACTTCATGGGCAGCAGTAAATGAGGGCAGCTCGTCTCCGGTTGTTAAGCAGTGGGACTCCTGGCTTTGGGGCGCTGTGGATGTTAAAAGTTTATGTGGAAGGACAGCTGGTGGGTGGACTCCTAGGGGAAAAAATAATCCAGTGAGGGCTGTTAGATCATTCTGCATGTGGGAGACCCAAAACCGTGAGTTATTAGAGCTTCTTCTGCAGGCAGACCAAACCTATGACAAGGGACAGTGACACCTTAGCCTAGAGGAAGGTCTGGATGCCTCCAGAAAACTCATGCAGACCACGAAAAGAAGACCCCAAAAACAATGGCATTATCCGACTGAGGTGGCTGTCACCTGGTTTGGGGTGGGCTGCAGCATGCCGGCAGTGAGTGAGGTTTGCTGGGCTAGAGCCGCTTGCCCCAGCACCACCGCCTGTAGTCAGTCAATGGATTGTGTTTGAGGCCCTGCAGCCCATCTCCCATCACGGGGTGCCCTCAAGAGGCTGCCTGGCTTAACGCACTTCTCAAGGGAAGCGGGCCCTGGCCCCATGCAGCAGCTGGGCCTTAGAATCACAGAATCACAGAGTCATTAAAGTTGGAAAAGACCTCCGAGATGATCTGGTCCAACCATCCCCCTACCACCAATGTCACCCACTAAACCATGTCCCTAAGCACCACGTCCAGCCTTTCCTTGAACACCCCCAGGGACGGTGACTCCACCACCTCCCTGGGCAACCCGTCCCAATGCCTGACTGCTCTTTCTGAGAAGAAATGTCTCCGCATTTCCAACCTGAACCTCCCCTGGCATAACTTGAGGCCATTCCCTCTAGTCACAGAATCATCTAGGTTGGAAGAGACTTCCAAGATCACCGAGTCCAACCTCTGACCTAACACTAACCAGCCCTCCACTAAACCATATCACTAAGCTCTACATCTAAACGGCTTTTCAAGACGTCCAGGGATGGTGACTCAACCACTTCCCTGGGCAGCCCATCCCAATGCCTAACAGCCCTGTCAGTAAAGAAGTTCTTCCTGATAGTCCTATCACTGATTACCTGTGAGAAGAGGCTGACCCCCAGCTCCCCACACCTTCCTTTCAGGCAGTTGCAGAGAGCAATGAGGTCTCCCCTGAACCTCCTCTGCTCCAGACTAAACACCCCCGGTGCCCTCAGCCGCTCCTCACAGGACTTGTGCTCCAGGCCCTTCACCAGCTTCGTAGCCCTGCTCTGGACATGCTCCAGGGCCTCGATGTCCATCTTGTAGTGAGGGACCCAAAACTGAGCACAGCACTCGAGGTGCAGCCTCAGCAGAGCAGAGTTCAGGGGGACGATCACCTCCGTGGTCCTGCTGCTCCAGGGCAGTCCCCCACTGAGTTAACTCCTGAGGACCATGCCTTGTGCCCCATGATCTTCCTCTTCCGGGCATGTGTTTCCCTTGTTTAAGGAGCCCATTATTCCTCCTTCCCCTCCGCAGATCTACCAGAAGATCCCCAGCACGGACCCTTCGTCCAACAAGACGCAGCAGATCATCGCCTCCATCCGCGCCATGAGCCTGCCCGGCGGCCCCATGGCCTCGCGCCACCACTACTCCCCCATCTACCTGTCGTGCGCCATGCTGCTGGCCGCCCTCAGCTGGCAGTACCTCAGCACCATCTTCAAGGCCGCCGAAGAGTACGTCCAGGCGGGCGAGAACTGAAGGGCGGGCAGGCGGTGGGAGAGAAGAGATGGTCGGCGGACGGGCAGCAGAGGCGGGAGGCTCCTTGCCCCTGCTGGTGGGGACAGCCGGGTGCCACCGGGCCCGCGGGCGGTGATGAGGACGGGACGCCGGTGGCCTGGAGCCCCTGTGGGGACAGCATGGCGTCGCCAGGCTCCGCTCCTCACCTCTCTTGCTGCCTGCGTGGCTGGTTGCAAGCACCAATCGGAGTCTTACTGTTTGCGGTTGAATTTGGATTTTGGTTTTTCCCTCCTTTCCTGTTGGACAGTTTACCTGATTACTACCGATTGGATTTTTCTTTTTTTTTTTTTTTGGTTAGGATGGTTGAAATAGAAACTCCAGTTGCCTCTTTTCTTGCTTGAGATTTGAGACGCCTTTCCAGCTCAGAGCCGCGGGACGGGAGCCTTTTCTGGGTTTGGCCTCCCTTTCTTACACAGCCCCTTTTCCCCACGCGGAGGGCTCTGGCTTCAGCCAGGAGGCACTGCACTTAGCCAGCAGAAAGCTCTGGCCATCTTCTGGCCACCAGCCCGGGCTGGTTGCCCTCCTGGCACCTGGAACCAGGGGCGATCTTCACCTTTCTGTCGTTGTATTTGAGGAGGCTGCTAGGCTTGAAACGAGCCCTTTCCTTGCTCAGTGTCGGAGGCGTGCTGCTCTGGCTGCTGGAACGTGCACCCTGCCCAAAGCCGGCTCTTGCAGCTCCTTCGTACAGGTGGCACTGTGCGTTGCAAAGCTTTGGGTTTTAGCAGCTGGGGAGGTGGTGAAAGGGAGTGGGAAGGAGTTGCCCTGGGCTAATGTGAGCACAGCCACCCACCTTTGCTGCATGCTCTGGGCTCTGCACTTTTGTAGCCCAGAGGGAGCTTGGGGTGGCCCAGGCGGGTTTTCCTGGCCCACTTGGCTGCAGCTCGGGGTGCTGCGAGTGAGTCTGACGTGCAAACTGGAAGAGCTTTCCACTGCTGTTTCGAAACCCATCAGCCTGGACTTCAAGCAGGCTGCGTTCCCACAGGGAACGCCAGGGGTGGGAAGAGGAAACGACTTT
>NW_026109977.1:0-5000 GCF_013377495.2 Cygnus atratus
TCTAGGTAGCTATTTTACTTTCTGCAAACAAAAATAACCCTGAATTTCCTTCTCCACTAAGCTGATTTCTAACAGTTCAGAGTCCCCACTGCTTTGCTCGGACATGAAGAACTGCTGTGCAGAGATTTTACGTGGTGGATAAGGTCTTTGTTTGAGGTAGTGGGGAAGGAATTATAACTCAATGAAACAATTCACTGACATAGTGGACTTGGCAGTGCTAGGTTAAAGGATAGACCAGATGATCTTAGAGGTCTCTTCCAACCTAAATGATTCTATGATCAAATTCCACACGACAGGCTTGCTGAGGCCACAGATTGTCTGTAATTGGCAGTTTTATAGTTAATCACAGCTCCCAAGTATTCAAAGAAGTAAGCAAAGCTATGTGCCTAAATAGCTCTTGGGCACAGTTGTGGTAACTGTGCAGTATTGCAGACATACTTGATTTACTTTGTAAACTGTGTTATCAGTAGAAGATGGAAAACAGCTGGAGCATCCAGTGAGGTTATGTCTGTGTTTTCTTATCAAAACTTGTGGTTCAGAACAAACCTGTCCATGGTCTTCTGCTGCTGCCAAACTGCATCTCTTCTTCCTGTGCAGATCCCTTCAAGAAACGTTCTTCCATCCTGAGGATGGCTGGTATGGACATTCAGATGGTAGAGAGAAGGACCAGCTATGGGGAGGTGGGAATTACTATTGGGCATCTGTGCTTGAGGCCAGAGAGGTGACTTTAAATGTGGTTCAAAATGGAAGAAGCTGAAAAGTGAACAAGACTGGGATCCTATCAGGACACCTGGCGGAGTTTTTAGGGTCAGGACAGTCGAACAACTGAAATATTTCAGTTTGTAAAGATAAAAATGCATTTATCTGTTTTTAAAGAAAATCAAGGGTCTTGACCAAACCTTACATTCTCTGTAAGACATGATCCTAACTAGTTCACCTCCACGTGTATTTTTTCAATCACCTTAAAAAAATAATAAAAAAATCAAACAGTACACATAGTTTTAAGAATCTGATTATTTTTACGTTGTCACTTCCCTGCTCTCTTTTCCATCACTGATGTGATTGATTTACTGCATGGGTGACTCACTACCGAGCAGAGACCTGCTGGCAGTCAGCTTCTTTGGAAGCCCGTGGCAAGTAACCATCAATTTGCAAACTTGTTGCGCACTTCCTTGGTGTATTATAAAACACCTTAATTGAAAACAAAATCCTGAATTATTATTATTTTTTTTTCTGATGGTTTAGACCCCTCTCAGATAGGAGAAAAGGCGTCTTGTTTGTTCAGATTGCTTCCTTCATGTGCTTTTGCCTTTCACTGCAGGTTACCTATCTGTGCCTGGAGATTTCCCTGCAGGTGTCACATTTTTAGCTATTGCATCCTTGTCTCGTTGTGTGGAGATAAGTAATAGGGTTACACTGCCATGGACAGTTCTGCCCTGAACTGTTTCCTCATGGAAAAAAAAAACAAACAACACCTTTCTTTTATATCTGAAGAGTTTTTTGTTCCCTGTTTCCAACTCTGGGCCCTGCCGAGGCACACAGCCTGCCATCATCTACCAGAGCTGGGAGCTTGCACCAGCAAGGACTTTGGATAGCTGTTAGTAAAACCTTTTCAAAAGCAGGGAAAATAAAACATTAGATGACTTGTCTAGAGAGATTGTAAAGTTTCTAACATCAGGGAGTTTAAAAAGAATCCAGATAAGCAACTGTCAGAAATGATAGGTGCAAAAGGGGACTTAAATTTATCACTTGACACCTTCAAGTTGTAGCATTAGGAGGAAAGTGAACTGGGACCATCTGAAATATTGCTATTAATAATAAAAATTTCCTTCAGAGACTTATTTGATCAAGAAATCTCTCTGGACTTCCTGTCTGTTCAAAAAGATTCAGGACAATGACAGGTGTTTTTGAAAGGTCTTTCAAAGATGGCACACTAGGTATCCTTAATTTCACTGGAGATAAAATGGGTATAAAAAGATTAAGATATATGAAATGTACTCAGCAACATTGAAAGTGATTCACTTAGCTGCAAAGAAAAAAAATTCAAATGAATACCTGTATCTACTTATAATTTAGATTGAATTTTCAGAGCCATAAAAATGGGATGTGCTTTAAACTTAATTCACCAAAGATAAATCAAATTTTCTGAGAAAACCTAAGATTAAAGGATAAGCCAACTTCTGTTATAATATGTTTATTCTTATTTTTTTAATAATCCGGAAAGCAATACTTGCAGGATAAAAATAGGAAGTGTTTCCAATTAGATGAGCATTACACTTATTACTGAAAAATTCAAAATCAAAGTACCTTTCTCCTGGGTTCACTAAACCTTCAGTTCTGCAGTCTTTCATATTTCTTGTGAAATAGTCTGTTTTTAGCTGCTGGAAGCCGTTTTTCTCTGCCTCACAGATGTTCCCAGGTTTGGTTTCTTGGTTCTGGAAGAACACGGCACCTTTGCAAGGTGATCATTTCATTGATGGGCCAAAGAAAACACCTGTTTAATTCCTGAGGTCTAATTCCTGAGATTTGGCCTCACAAGCAGAGAATGCAAAGAGAAGCTGATGAAAATTATTTGGTGTATTTGGAGATGGCAGCTTGGCTGGGTGGATGGTGAGCTGCTGTCTTTTTGGAACGCATGGAATACAGCTGAGTGTGCACCACCAGCACAATGTGTAGGAAGGCACCGTAGAAAATGATTTTGCTGTCTCATCAACAGAGGAAAATTAGGTTACTTAGGTCTTTTTTTTTATAGTAGTGTAGAGGGTTGGCCCCAGATGGCAGCCAAGCACCAATGCAGCCACTTGCTCACTGCCCTCACAGTGGGACGGGAGAGCAAAAGTGAGAAAGCTCAGATAGGGAGAGATAAAGATAGGGAGATCACTCTTTTCTTGTCTTCTTCTCAGAATCACAGAATCATAGAATGATTTGGGTTGGAAGGGACCTTAAAGGTCATCTAATTCCAACACCCCTGCCATGGGCAGGGACACCTCCCACCAGCCCAGGTTGCCCCCAGCCCCATCCAGCCTGGCCTTGTGCACTGCCAGGGATGGGGCATCCACAGCTTCTCTGGGCAACCTGTTCCAGCGCCTAACCACCCTCAGAGTAAATAATTTCTTCCTTATATCTCATTTAAACCTACCCTCTTTTAGTTTAAAGCCATTACTCCCTTTCTTATCACTGACAAAAAAGTTCCTCCCCAGCTTTCCTGCAGGCCCCCTTTAGGTACTCGAAGGCCGCTCTAAAGGTCTCCCCGGAGCCTTCTGTCTCCAGGCTGCACAATCCCAGCTCCCTCAGCCTGGCTTCATAGGAGAGGTGCTCCAGCCCTTTGATCATTCTCACGGCCCTCCTCTGGACTCATTCTAATAATTCCATGTCCTTCTTGTGCTGGGGGCACCAGAGCTGAGCACAGCACTCCAGATCTCACAGGAGAAGAGTAGAGGGGAAGATTCACTTCCCTCGCCCTGCTGGCCTGCTGCTTTTGATACAGCCTGGGATTAAGTTAGCTTTCCTGGCTGCAAGTGCACACTCACGTCAAACTTCTCATCAACCAACACCCCAAGGTCCTTCTCCCCAGGGCTGCTCTCAATTCATTCTCTGACCAGCCTGTATTTGTGTTTGGGATTGGCCTGGCCCAGGTGCACCACCTTGCACTTGGGAAGGACCTTGCACTTACTACTTATCTCAGGCATAGGGCCTCAAGGCCCACAGTCCCTTTGGGCGTCACAGGCTGCACCATGGAGGGGACTCCTGCTTTCTCACTTTTCTCTTGATGTTTAGCTCCTTTTCTCAACTATACCTTCACAGAAGTGCCACAAACTCCTCTGGCTGGCCCAGTTTTGCCTGCAGTGTGTCCACAGCGGAGCTGGCTGGAACTGGCAGTAGCTCCACAAGGCTCCACCAGGCAACCCCAACCTCACTTCAGAGAGGCCACTGCAGCCTCCCCACTACCAAAATCTGGCCATTTACACCCAATTCAAGTAAGAGCACAGGGTGATGGAAACTGCAGTACTCTTGCTTTCTGAAATAGATGTTGTGTTCTTTACAACTTTTTCACTGCAAAGCACTCACTCCAGGTCCAAACTCTTTCAGGTATGAAATAGTAAATAAATGGTTTCCTTTAAGGGAAATGGAAACCCTGGAATTTGGGGTATCAGTGTGATTAGCTCCATGGATGATCAACCACCTGCAGCATGGGGCTATATGGGTCTTAGATGGTGATATGGCAAAAAAAAGAGCTCAAACAATATGAACAAGATTTCTTTTAATGCACTGAATTCCAGATAGAAGTTATAATCAAGATTTTTTTTTCATTTTTCTTTCTTATTGTGATATAAATTATTTTTTATGGTAAAATTTGAGATGTGATATTGATCTAAATATTTTTCATTATTTTAGAAATGTATCCCTCAACCTCTGATTATAGTGTAGAATAAAATTTAGGCTGGTCAGAGATTGAGGTCCTTGTGATTAGACAGCTTAATTTTATTCTTGTGGCTTTATGAACACTTGTGAGACAAATGGGATTGATGAGAACAGAGGAATTATGGGATTTTTATTATATGCATTCATTCAATAGCTGTGCAGGCTCAGGTGGTGAAGGCAATGTCTTGCTGCAGAGAGGAAAATAACATTTGTTGTGGGCGGGGGATATCTGCAGTAGATGTCTCTATGAGCTGTACAATGAGGATGAGATGATCATGTTTCAGAGTAAAATATCTAGCCTTGGGACTAAAGAGTTAGGCTGAAAATACCAGAGAATTTCACAAGGAAGATGGGATATTGCTGTTTTTAAGGAGAACTCTATCTTTATTGTTTTTCTTTTTCTTTCTTTCTTTTTTTTTTTAATTTCCTTTTTTTTTTTTTTTTTTATTATAGGGATTCTTTCAACTCTGGGAAATGGGTACGTTATTTTTATGTCTTCAAAGCGAAAAAAGAAGTTGAGACCTGCTGAAATAATGACTGTTAATTTAGCAGTGTGTGATCTGGGCATTTCAGGTAAT
>NW_026109978.1:0-5000 GCF_013377495.2 Cygnus atratus
GTAATGTAGGAGTTACCCACCAGTATAGCCAGATTTCTGCGTAGATCAATTCACAGTTTTTTCAGGAGACCTTCCTGCAGTTTCAACTAGGGAAGCTCTTCTCTTTACTTTCTAAAATTATGTACTGACATATAAATGGCTGCTGAGTTATCCCAGAAATGATTACATACTTGTGGTAGGTCTGAATTTTATATTGTTAAAGGCTTGTATAATATATTTGGATTCCATTATAGGGAATGTTCTAGATACATGTGTTATCTGAATATGTCAGAGGTTTACTAAATTGCAAATATGAATTTCTAGGGTCATGATGAATGTGTTTCATATGATTTATTTAAAGGTATTTATTTTCCGTTCAGTACCATAATTCTATTTATTTGAAGATATAGTGTTACCACCACTGAATGGTATCTTGCTCTGTACAATTTGCTAGGACTCCAATTTGAGCAGGATTTAGAGACATATTTATACTGAGTTCAAGTAAAGAAAGTTTACTTCTTTACTTCTAAAGATCTTTTCCTGAGTCAAGTAAGACATAAACATTCAAGCATGCAGGACTGTAATTTAAATGCAGATTATGAACCTAAAAGCTAATGGATCTTATCCAATTCATTGATAAAAGAGAACTAGAGGACTTTCTTTGTTCACCTGTATAAAGAAGACCATATAATTAATTTGTGATCATAGTGGTAGAGGAATAAGGGATCTTATTATAGATTAACATTTTCAAGGTGTACTTGGAATCTCATTGAAGGCTGTAGCCTGATGGTTCAAAAGGCAATTTGCCATTTATGCTCAGGATAGAGCTTTGTCCTCTCCATATGTTGAGCCTGATAATTCATAGTTGTATAACATGTAACCTTGGCCTGAGGTTACCAAGAGACAGTGAATCTCTTACTTTTTGTTCAAGAAACCTTCTAAATATTTTCTAAGATTCAAACTTATGAGCTTAGTCAAAGCAAAGTAAAACCTAGTCAGTGTGAATGAGTGAGAAACGTGACTCTAAAGGAAGATTTTTTTATCGCATTTTCAATTTTTTCAGCCTCCTTGTTATATTAAGAAAGTTTCTCATTTATGTATTAACATTAGAATGAATGATTTTCAATGAAAATAGTGCCATTAAGAATAATAGCTATAAATGTTATGTATCCTATGTGTGCATGCAGATTAAACTGCCAAGAAGCAAGTATTAGCTGAATTCACTGTCAGTGGCTGGAAGGATATAATTGACACAGGTTAAAAGTCCATTTAGATAATAAGCTGACCTGGGCAGTAGGATTGTTCCAGTGAGATTAAGCCACTGTTCTGTATTTCAAGGTTACAGGCAGTGAAATCATCTGAAGCAAGTGGATATGAAGAATTTGATTTGGTCATTACCAGTCATATTTGTAGAATGCCTTTGAACCTTCCTCCACAGACTTGGAAATCTGTTTGATAACACAGAAATAGAGGAATTAAGCAAACTGTTAAGGTAGAAAAAAATTTTGCAGAAGTAGAACACTAAAACTGAAAGTTGTGGTTGTAAGCCTGAAGATTTTACAGAATATTTGTCCATGCAGATGAATGAAACTGCAATAAAACGTCTTTCTACACCTGTAGTAATAACGACTAATAATGAAAAACAAACAAAAAAAAAAACAACAAAAGTTTTTTTTTTTCTTAAAAAAAAACACAAACCAAGCACCAAAAAACCCACAACCACCACCACAACAACAACAAAAACCACCAAGATTTATGGCCTACAGCAAAAGATCCCAGCCAGCAGAAGGTCTTTGGTTTTGTGACATCCAAAGGGAAAGAGCAAATTGATCAATCTTCGTATGAAGGGAGTATCATTAATGAATTCACAGGTGCAATGTCAGTGAATTATATTATTTGGCGGAACTTTTCTGTTGGATGATGGTGTATTGACAATGTCTTTTGGACAATGTTCCACCTCCAGTGTGCAGGGTGATCTTAGTTGTGAGAATAAATCTGAATTTCTCCTAACTGAGCAGGCACCTAGTTCTTCTATAACTCTGCATTATCTACTTCACACTCATTATTCTACTTCTTCTTCCCACCAGGGAACTTCCAGACACTTCAATGTGCATCCCTCAGGGAAGTTGCTTTGACATCTTTTTAGCTACATTTCCCAGCTCATAGTGTTCCCCAGATGACTCATGCTTCATGGTTTTGAAGCTCTTAATAAATAATGTTCACCGGAACACCCCATTTCTCTCCCTCCTCTCTCTAAGATGAATGATTGGTTGGTTTCCTCTGCATCTGCATCTTGCCAAGCATCACAAATCTTTGTAGTTTTTCAGCCCCAAGGAAGAACACCTGAAACTAGAGTTTCTGGAGTGCTGTTGCTGAGCTTATGAAGGGAATGCAATGAAGGGAAGAGGCCTTTGTTATCATGACCATGTTTTACATGTGTTCTTGAGCCATTGTACATCCCATACTGAGTTTTCTATTTCTGTTATTTCTATGCTTGCTTTTATTTTCGGGATGACTCCTACTACCCCTTATTTGGTAGATAGAGATATAGGGCAATTTTGTAATTGCCTGGCACGATCACTTCTTCAGTTATGCCTCCATATTAATTTGTAGCTCAAGGAATGGTTCTTGGATTTAGAAGTCAGAAAAAAATCTTTTTAAATATAAGGTTTGGTTACGGGGTTTCAGGTTTTCATTATTTCTGAACTTAAAGGATTCTTCACTAATCATGTATAATCAGCCTTTATCGGACACTGATTATAGTTTCATGCCACAAGTGGGTAAAGAAAAAAACCCTACCACCCTTTCTATTCTATAGAGATCTATTCTAAGAGGGACATTCACACTCTCAACAGATAACTTGTGCAACATCTGGATGAAATATGCTAATAAACAGTAGAGATTTATAAGATTTTCTGTGTCAGTATGATAGACACTTAGTCTATGTTTTGGATGTAGCACCTAAAGGGAATTTGGGGAGTAGATCTCTTAACCTTTGTATAAAATGACAAATATATGTATGAAATACCAAGTAAGCATGTGAGTGCTCTGACCAAAAACCTTATTGTAGCACAGAATACATATTTCAATGATAGACAGTGGACAGAGCATGTGGTATACGATGCATTTTAAATGATGAATAACATTTACATTACATCAAGCTTAATCCTACATTAATGAAAATATTAACATTTAGAAAATAGATACCTGTGGAAAATAAATATGAAAAGAGAGATCTGAAGGTCTTCTCAATTTGTAAAAGGGGCCACACAGAGGCTTTGCTTCCCAATACCAGAGGCTGGTGTGAAAGTCTTGCTCTTTCTGTACCACTGTTGCAAAATATAAATAAAGTTGCATTCATGGATACAATTTGCAAAACCTAAAAGTGTTCCTCTAAAGGATATGAACATCCTTATCTTGGATTACAAGCATTATTTTAGATTGTTTGGTGTGTTGCGAAGAGCTTGTCTGCTTCCTACAGTTCTGGTCTCAAAGCTAAAGAGGTTGGTTGTGCAGACTCCCCAGGGAGTGGTCATGGCACCAAGCCTGCTGGAGTTCAAGAACCATTTGGACAATGTTTGCAGGCATATTTTTGGGTGGTCTTGTGTGGAGCTGGGAGTTGGAATCGATGATCCTTGTGGTTTCCTTCCAACCTAGGATATTCTATGATCCTATGAAAGATTTACAGCAAATAAGTATAGTGCAAAAAAAAAGTTTAAAAAAAAAAAAAAAAAGTAATCATGTATAAGCAACGGAACCTAAGAAGAAAAGAAAACAGGGTTAAGTTAAGTAGCCTAGAAGAGAAAAGGTCTGACAGTAAATTATATCAGCCTATAAATAGCTTTAAGGCAATAATAATGTAAATGAAGGAAGGGAATTATTCACAGTCTCTGAAGGTGATAGAATGAGAAATCAAATCTGGAAGCTAAAGCAGGAAAACCTGTGAATAGACTTTCTGAACTAGAGGAGCAATCAGGTTTTGGAAGAGATCTCAAAGGGAGAAGTTAGGGCAAGATTTACCAGATATGCAAGAACAGATTAGCTGATCCACTAGCGAAAATGATTTACAACTGGAAATATATCTAAATAGTAATTTTTATTCCCAATATCTGCTTTTTTATTGTTCTGAAAAAAAACCACTGTAATTTAAAGGTTGATACTATATTACATTAGGACATGTCTGTATTGGTGGGGAAATGTGTGCTGACCCCATCATACTGATGGCTAAATTGTAAAGACTATTATTATACTGAAAAGAGTTTAAAGAGGTCTGTTATACCATGAAACTCGATGTTTAATGAAGTGGTTTCAAAGTCCAAAGTTGGTGCAATGCAGTGGCATATATGGATGCCAATTAAAGCTTTGTAATGAAAGAAATAGCTGTGCTTTCTCAGTTATTAGATGATTTTTTTAGAGAGGTATCATTTTGCAACATTTGCAGTTCAAGCCAAATTAAAATGATGCATATTCTGCTGTAATATCTGTAATTCCTTGGAAAAAATATTTTCAGTTATGCAATCAAGATTTTGAGAATATGATAATACATCTGGAATCTAAAAATGATTAAACTAAAGTATACCAAATAACTTCAGGGAAATTACATGAGAAATTACCTTTAGAAAAACATTTGCTAGTGGATTGTGATTTTCATTCTTATGAAACGTATTTCTAATAAAGTTAAATTTACAAAGATGTCAGTAGACTTTTAGAGATACTGATCCGAAATAGCTGAAATTCCAATGTCATCTCAAAGCTTAGATGTATTCATTGTATAGAAAGTAATTCCTACTACTGATGAAGACATATGGAAGAAATTCTTCACTGTGAGGCACTGGCACAGGTTGCCCAGAGAAGCTGTGGATGCCCCCTCCCTGGAAGTGTTCAAGGCCAGGTTGTATGGGGCTTTCAGCAACCTGAACTAATAAGATGTCCCTGCCCATGCTGGAGGAGGGGGGGGGGTGCTCGTTGGAACTAAATGATTTTACGGACCCTTCCAACCCAAACCATTCTATTATATTCTA
>NW_026109979.1:0-5000 GCF_013377495.2 Cygnus atratus
TGATAACATTTTTTCTAGTCAGAGGCAATCTAATCTAGCCGGACTTCAGGAACACAATTTATCAGTGCCGGGCAGAAAATGATTTGTTGAAAGAAGGAAGCTCGGGATTACGAGCAGAATGGTAAGGTGGTGAGGAACGGGCTACAGAGAGCCTGCAGGACGGGGACTTGGCAGGGAGACCTCATCTGGGGACTTCTCTTGAAATGTTTTCAATAAACTGGAATGGGGATACATGGGGTTAGGCTCACTGCTGCAAATTTGTGAGGCTTCAACAGTGCTGCGTATCAAGAGCAGACTACTTGTATGCTCTGACAAGTAACAAGTAGGATCAACTTCAATAGTACAAGGTCAAGTGCTGGAGGACGAGGAATTTCTCCTCTGGACTGGGAATACGAGAGGGGAAGAAAATGCTATGTGAATTAGCCAGTTAATGATAATTATCTGTGTGATGCAGCTTTAAAAAGGGAAAAAAAAATGCAGGATGTATTCGTGAAGGCATTTCCAGCAAATGGAAGGAATTTTCAGCATCATGGGTATCACGATGGGTGTCATTATACAAAGAACTAGTGAGCCCTTCACTGACTTTCTGTAATGCCTAGGATTCATTACTGCTGGGAAAGAACAGAGAAAAAGTATTAAAATCAGGTCTGGTGCATTCTGCTTTGTGTGTGCAAACATACATGTGCATGTGTGTGCTAACTGGAAATGAAAGCGGGAACTAGGTAAGGACAATCATTAACTTTAAAACAGAATATAAGCAATGCTTTTAGAAGGGGAAATTTTATTTTAAAATGGCATAAAGCAAAGAATAAATTGTTAAAATTTAAAAATAACGACAGATTAACACTTGGACAGATAGATCTATCTCAGAACACAGCTGTTGTTTGAGTTTAACACAAGCCTTGTGACTTTGTTGTACAGAAAGGGCCTCAATATGAACCCCCGCGTGGCTGAGCCAGCCATCAAAGCACTTCTGACCCCGAGAACCCGCCCTGGGGGGCAGCTGAGATGTGCCATCAGGCCCAGGGTCCCTAAACTGCGGTACATGTGCTTCTGTGGTACGCAAACTATTTCCTAATAGTGTGCAGAAAACAAACAATCAAAAAAAAATAATCCAAAAATCCACCATCAAAGCCTGCCCCATCTGCCTTTTCTCTGGAAGTGACGAGATGAGCCAGCTAGATCCCTCCGGTACACAGAGTGAGGAGCTCAAGGCTGGGGGACAGGAGGAAGGGATTGGGGAAGGGAAGGGATTTAAGAAACCCATGCTGGTGCCACCAGTGCACTTCTCCCTCTAAGTAGAGCCTGGGAACTCCTCTTTTAGGCAACTGGCTAGCTGGTTTCCTAGGGTGGTAAACCAGATTGCATTTCTTTCTCAAAGGAGCAAGGTTGGGTGCCAGCAGAAACTCAGCTGTAGCAAGGCAGCTTCTGAACAAGAACTGATGCTGGTGCTACCCTGCAAGGCAGTGGCTCCTGTATCCCATCAGCTCTGGTGTCAGGAGGTGCTGAGGGCAGGGGGCTCCTCCCCTGGGAGATGCTCCGGGCTGCTGTGACTCCTGAAGCACGGAGCACGCGCTGCTCATAAACCCGCTGCTGTCCTGCACAGCAGGGCTCCCGGATGCCGTTCCCCTTGGAGCAAAAAGCAGCCAGCTGCATGAGCTGAAGGAATCACATCGGGCTCTGTTATTCTAACAGATACAGCCAGGTGTCTTCCAGCAAAGCCCTAGCTGGGGCTTGCTTAAAAGTGTTAAAGCTTAAGATACGCTCTGTGGGGAACAAAATCAAACCAACTGGAAGTAATGTTGAAGTAATTTCAAAGGGACATATAGGGATGTTCTTGTCTTTAAAAATAAAAATAAAATCATGAAACAAACACATGAAACCCCCAAGGATTACAAGTCCTGGAAATAATGCAGAGATGAGATAAAAAGAGAAAGTCTGTATGGTTCACAATTGAGCGAGAGTATGGTCCGTCTAATTACTTATCCATCCATACCTGGAGGATTATCGGAAATGCTACATTTGCTGGCAATCAGAAATCACCTCCATCACCCATCTTCTGTGCTCTGAGGCCTGCGCAGCCCAGCTCCGAGTGGACGCCAGGGTTTGCCAGCCCTTCAGGGACAGGCACAAAAAGGAGCAGGACTGAACAGGCTGCACGCAGCCCTGCTGATGGAGTAGCTGGTCCCTTCCCCACTCGGCACATCCAGGCCTGAAGCTGACCTCACGAGTAACTTAAAATAGGAGTTGAATCTTAAATCCCCGCAACCTAGAGGTATGGGACAAGAAGGTCTCCTTGGCATTTTATTGTTCTCAGGGTGGCACAGGGGAAAATATGGTGGGTTTGGAGCTACATTACCTGCCTTTTACGCAGACTGAAACTGTGGCTTTATTTTTATTGCTATTAATACACTATTGGAGGAAAAAAGAACATGCGTATGCTCTTGAAACCGTTGGTTGGGACTGCTCTTCCTGCTTGAATACTGCTGTTAATATTTGATAGCAGCTGCCTGAAAACAGAAGCCTTTGAACCGTTTATTGTCCTTGGGAGGTGGCAGCGTTTTTTTTGTTTGTTTTTTGGTTTGTTCCGTATTTAAACTGAGCCTAGCTGCAAGTTTCTTGGGCACGGCATAAATGATTAGAGCTCTGTTCAAAAGTATTGTTGGTTTGAAGTATTCTTTTCGGATGTTACCATTTGTACTTTCAAACAAAACCCCTACTGATGAGGCGCAGCTCTGTGTGCTCGCACGGCTCCAAGGAGTGGTTGTGCGGTTACTCCACAGTGAGGATTAGTCACACATTAACCACAGCTGTAAAAACGTCTATGGGAAAATTACATCCAAACACTGAGGGCCTTTGAGTCGGCTGCTTATGACTGAAGAGGTGGGTTTCTGTATCATTTTTCTTCAGCATTGTGCAACATACATCTGAGCTGTTTACTTTGCTATCACGATGCATCATAGTTTTTCCTCTGGAGGTCTTCTACTTCAACCCCTTCCACAGACCATGGTCTACTGAGGTCTTACAGGTGGTGCTGAGTCAGCCAGTGTTTCCAAACCAAAAGGTCTCAGGGGGCCACTCACAGTTAGTTTAGTCACACTATTTCATTGCTACCTGAGGCAAAGCGGGTAGTGCCAAATGATGACTTGGGACCCTGTGGTTATAACAACTTCAGGCCCGTGACACCTTTCTCGTTACCAAGCTGGCAGCTAAAGTCTGTAGCAAATTCCCTGGGTTTTCACTCAATAGAAAACCATCACTCATCACTCTTGTTCTTCCTTCTACATGCACCTACACCCCATTCTGCATAGGCAGTCAACTCAGCATGGGTCTTGCACTCAGTTTCCAAGCCCTGCTCCTCTCCAGACCTTCTCGGAGCTAGTAAAGATGAAGAGCTTAGAAGGGAAGGAGAAAGAGGACTGCATCCCCCCCCAGAATGTGGGGCTTGGCAGGGCCGCTCTGTGCATCAAACACTGGCCTCTGACAGCCGTGGGTCCTGCAGTCCATGCTCCAGGGCTTCATGAACCAACCCTGGCCTCTGCCATCCCCCCGTTGCTGTTGAATTCCCTTGAAAGAAACCTTCTTAACGTGAAGGGGGAGGGCAGCGCAGATGAGAGATACACAAATAGGAATGCCTTCTCCAAAGTTGCTTTGGGCAAAGGAAGAAAAGCTGCGCTCACGAAGAGCATGTAATTACCATGTCCTCCGCCCCACCCTTGCCTTCTCAAGAGAAAATTCTCTCTTCGTACACCAGCCTGACTTCTGAATTTACTGGCTTGCTCCAGGCCCGTGTCACATGGCCCACTGCAAGTCAGCCTCTTTCATACAAACGAGCGAGGCTCCCGTAGACTTGAGCTGCCTGTTAAGCTCTCTGGTACCTCTGCAAGAGACGTCCCCTGTGGGGACCCTCATCCCGCTTCCGTGGTTGCTTTCTGAAGCCCTGTCCTCACTCTGGCTCCTCCCTAAGAGAGGCAATTTTGGCTGGGGTAGGAGCCAACGTATTACCACAAGGTGAGAAGCTGAATCGCTCTGGGAACATGCACGTTTTCTGTGCGCTGAGCTCACTTCCCCCCTCACCAAGTGCTGCTGCCTGCGGAGCCTGCTCCAGCTTGTTCTGCTAACCCAGAGCCATGGGTTTCAGACCGTCCTTCCCCTTCCACACCTGCAGTGACTAATGGAAGGTTGCCTCAGGCTTCTCACATTCTCCTTGCACAGGGCAACATAAACTCCAACTCTGCCTTGAGCAGGGAGACATTACTATTGATCTAGTACAGCCCTCTGAGAACCAGGAGATTGGAAATCAGACCGTGTGGCAATCCCCAATGTCAGGAATGGGACCCTAAAGCCTGCCCAGCACAACTCCCCCAGCCATCAGTGCTGTTGCCCTTGCCACTCCACTGTGGCCCATCAGCCACGTCCTTGTGCCCACCCACGCCCTGCCTGCACCTGGTGGCCCCCACGCAGCTGCCGCCACTGCAACTGCCCCATTTCATCTTGCTACACAACGAGAATGTCCATGAACACCCCCAGCTGTTCGAACAGCCAGAACAGACTAAAGAGGCTTTTGGAATAGACTGGATAGCTGTGGTGGTTTAACTCAGGTGGGCAGCCGAGCTCCACCACAGCTGCTGTCTCACACCCTCTCCTCAAAGGGAAAGGGGGAGAAAATACGATGGAAAGGGCTCAAGGGTTGAGATAAGGACAGGGAGATCACTCAACGATTATAGTCACAGGCAAAACAGACTCAGCATAGGGAGATTGGAGAAATTTATTGCCTATTACTAAATGAGAAACAAAGAAACAAAGAAAAAACAATTAAAACCACCTTCCCCCCCTGTACCCTCTTCTATCTCCTCTCCCTGAGCAGTGCAGGGGAACGAGGAATGGGGGCTGCAGTCAGTCCCTGACGCTTCATCTCCACTGCTCCCTCACGGTCCCTCTCTGCCCCTGCTCCACGTGGGGTCCCTCCCACGGGATGCCGTCCTTCCCAAACTGAGCCT